>NC_034199.2:23427316-23727316 GCF_002021735.2 Oncorhynchus kisutch
CAAAAAAAGTGTTAACCAAATCAAATTTGAGAGTTATTCCTCAAATAGCCACCCTTTGCCTTGATTACAGCTTTGCACACTCTTGGCATTCTCTCAACCAGCTTGTATAATGTATTTCAATTAACAGGGGTGCCTTCTTAAAAGTTAATTTGTGGAATTTATTTCCTTCTTAATGCATTTTAACCAATCAGTTGTGTTGTGACAAGGTAAAGGGGTATACAGAAGATCGCCCCATTCCGTAAAAGACCAAGTCCATATTATGGCAAGAACAGCTCAAATAAGCAAAGAGAAACGACAGTCCATTATTACTTTAAGACATGGTCAGTCAAGGTCAGTCAATATGGAAAATTTCAAGAACTTTGAAAGTTTCTTCAAGTGCAGTCGCAAAAACCATCAAGCACTATGATGAAACTGTCTCTCATGAGGACCGCCACAGGAATTGAAGACCCCGAGATACCTCTGCTGCAGAGGAGAAGTTCATTAGAGTTACCAGCCTCAGAAATTGCAGCCCGAGTAAATGCTTCAGAGTTCAAGTAACAGACACATTTCAACATCAACTGTTCAGAGGAGACTGCGTGAATCAGGCCTTCATGGTCAAATTGCTGCAAAGAAACCACTACTAAAGGACACCTAGGAGAAGAAGAGACTTGCTTGGGCCAAGAAACACGAGTAATGGACATTAGACTGGTGGAAATCTGTCCTCTGATCTGGAGTCCAAATGTGAGATTTTTGGTTCCAACCGCTGTGTCTTTGTGAGATGCAGAATAGTTGAACGGTTGATCTCCGCATGTGTATTTCCCACCGTAAAGCATGGAGGAGGTGTTATGGTGTGGGGGTGCTTTGCTGTGATTGATTTAGAATTCAAGGTAGCCCATTGATTAGAGTGTTGGGCCAATAACCGAAAGGTTGCTGGATTGAATCCCTGAGTTGACAAGGTACAAATCTGTCGTTCTGCCCCTGAACAATGCAGTTAACCCACTGTTCCCCAGTAGGCTGTCATTGTAAATAAGAATTTGTTCTTAACTGACTTGCCTAGTTAAATAAAGGTTACAACCAGCATGGCTATCCCAGCAATATGCCATCCCATCTGGTTAGTGGGACTATTATTTGATGAACCAACACACAATGAACCAACACACCTCCACGCTGTGTACGAGCTATTTGACCAAGAAGGAGAGTGTTGGAGTGCTGCGTCAGATGACCTGGCCTCCACAATCCCCCGACCTCAACCAAATTGAGATGATTTGGGATGAGTCGGACCGCAGAGTGAAGGAAATAGAGCCAACAAGTGCTCCTTCAAGACTGTTGGAAAAGCATTCCAGGTGAAGCTGTTTGAGAGAAAGCCAAGAGTTTGCAAAGCTCTCATCAAGGCAAAGGGTGGCTATTTGAAGAATCTCAAATAGAAAATATATTTTGATTTGTTTAACACTTGCTTGGTTAACTACATGATTCCTTATGTGTTATTTCATAGTTTTGATGTCTTCATTATTAATCTACAATGTATAAAATCGTAAAAATAAAAACCCTTGAACGAGTAATGTTCTAAAACTTTGGACCGGTAGTGTATGTATGCCTGGCTTCACAACATTTACATTTATTTTCTCATAACACATTTTGCCACTGGGATAATAAAGGACACGATTGGTTGATTTTTTTCAATACCGGCTTAATACACATCACACAGCAAATTCTTCAGTGTTAGATCAACACAGAGAGTGTCACTTTTAACACTGGTCCAGTGTCTATACAGGTCCACACTTTTCAGTGTTGAAGGTCATGCACAATCAAAATGTTTTTCATGAAACTGGATGATATTTGAAGTAAACCAGATTTGGTTTAACACTGCTTATTAACACCAACACTGGGGTTATTTTACACCAATAAGTGTTAATGTAACAATAACAGAGTTCATTTAACACCTGAATCAACACAATAAATGTTACACTGAAAAATCAACACTAGGTTACACTAACCAATTAGCTATGTACTGTCATTGCTGGCTTATCTACGTATTTACGCCACTGAAACCCCCTCAGTGTTATTCTGAGACATTGCTATGTTAACAAGAGACACGCATCCCCTGCCTGTCTGACATTTATGATTTCACCCCAGACATGGCTAACAGCATTCATTCTGGCAGTGGGATCTGCTCTCAATAACAGCAGAGGTGGAGAGCCATGATTAAGGAGATTATTCAGATGAATGGTGACTGGCTTCTGTGAATCTCCATACTCGAAAATAATGTATGAATAGAACACAATGTTTGATGGCTGTACTAGGGATGGATAGGGGTGGATGAGGGAAACACACATACATACACACACAAAATAGATATCTACAGCAACAATTATTTCTATAATGTTCATGTATGCCCGAAATGGCGCTGCGGTCTAAGGCACTGCATCTCAGTGCAAGTGGTGTCACTGTAGTCCCTGGTTCAAATCCAGGCTGCATCACTTCTGGCTGTGATTGGGAGTCCCATAGGGCCGTGCCCAGTATTGTCCGGGGTAGGCTGTCATTGTGAATAAGAATATGTTCTTAACTGACTTGCCTAGTTAAATAAATAAATCCTAACTGAGGCCCAGAAAGGCTGCTTCTCATTGTATCCACTGCTCTACCTGGACCTGTTTCCTTGGGCCAAGCACCTGTGTGTAGTTGCCTTTGATATTTACTGGTGTTGTCAGCCTGCTTTGTCCATCCCTGTTTATTCATGTTATCCCCGGAGGAGATCAAATCAGTTCCTACTTCATCAGATAAACACCATGGCAACCCTGCTAGATTCTGTTCTGTCACAGCATCTGGTGATGGGGTGTCTGGAGTTTCTGCTCTTGTACTTAGGGTCTTTCCCCTTGTCTCTGTCCTATTTACACTTGTACACATGTATCACCTCTCTTCCCTCCTCTCTCCGTCTCCTCCTCCCACTGCTGGCTCTGGGTCTATTCTTCCTCTGGCTGCTAGTCTTCTACTCCTGGCTCAGAGAGGAAATGGGGCTACCTCAGTCTCCCTGGCGACTCGGACGCAGAGACTGTGAGTCCTTGCCTCCTTGTGTGTGCATGCTTGCATGTGTGCGCCCCACTTATTGTGAATATATTTCCACCAAGCTGTGCCGCTCTGCTCCAATCGCTGCCACTCATACGGGCTCATTCTATGACATAAATTAGATCATCATTAGGATATTACATTCACCTGCCAGATACATCTCACATCAAATGACGCAATCTGTCCATTCTGCATTTTTACCTTCAGAAAGACTAAAGGCTATCTAGGCCTACATCTGTCTTACTCTCTCCTCCTTTTCCCTCTACTTCTTTTTAAAATTTCCCCCTGCTCTGACTGTCCTCTTCTCTCACCCTCATCTGTTCTGATTCTCTACCCCAATCCTCTACTTCTCTTTTCTCCATTCTGTTCTTTTCCTCTCCCATCTCCCCCCTCTATTACACTATTGTACTCATTTTGCTGTCTCGTACCCCTCACTTGCTCTCTCACTACCCATCTTCTCTATTCTATCTACCATTTCTCCCCTTCTCTTGCCCCCTCTCTTCTCCTCACAGAGCAGTCTGAACAGTATGATGAGTATGTACAGTGAGACCGGTGACTATGGCAACGCCAATGTGAGTGGGGAGCTGCTGTTGAACATCAGCTACAGCTATAAGACAGGCGCTCTCAATGTCCTGGTGAAGGAGTGTCGCAACCTGGCCACCGGGGATGAGAGGAAGCAACGCACAGATGCGTAAGGGCACACACACACTGAAGAACCTACACTCTAAGAAGAAAAGGTGCTATATAGAACCAAAAAGGGTTCTTTGGCTGTCCCGACAGGAGAACCCTTTAAAGAACCCCTTTTGGTTCCAGGTAGAACCCTTTTGGTTCCTAGTAGAACCCTTTTGGGTTCCATATAGATTCCTTTCCACAGATGGTTCTACATAGAACCAAATAGAGTTCTACCTGGAGCCAAAAAGGGTCTTACATGGTACCAAAAAAGGTTATCCTATGGGGACAGCCACAGAACCCTTTTGGAATCCTTTCTTCTAAAGAGTGTATGCTTACACAAACACACACACTAAATGATCACAGTCACTGACCATCAGCTCAACTTGAACCAATCCATGACTGAAGTGTGAACTCACCATGACCCACAATGACTGTGACAGTCATGGTATGATAGAGTAACCTTAGTGAAGCCCTGGGGTGGTCATATGGATCCCTGCATACATGTCCTCCTCTGGAGTGTTGCTGAATGACTGTATCTTCCATTGGCAGCTATGTGAAAGCTTACCTTCTCCCAGACAAGTCTCGCCAGAGCAAGAGGAAGACCAGCATCAAGACCAACACAATCAACCCTGTGTTCAATGAGAACCTTAGGGTAAGGAAGTGTTTGTGTGCACGTATGAAAATGTGTATAGCTTGGGAGACAGTAAAATGTAATGAGTTTGTTTTTGTGGTCATGAGAATGTGCATCGTTGCCTGAAGAAAGAGTGTGTGTCAATACTAGTGACAGGCAGCAGGTGTTCATATTTAAAGAAATGAAGCTTTTAATTAACCTGCACCACCATACCTAGTGTTTCAGCCTTCATCAAGGCCCTGGTGTGCGTGTTTTATTCCTGTATGAGCATCGGCAGGAAATTACTCAGATACTTTGATACTCAGTCCTACTCTCCATCCGTCTCTCTCACCTGTGCTGTGCTGTGTAGTATGTGATCAGCCACTCCCAGTTGGAGACACGGACATTGCAGCTGTCTGTGTGGCACCACGACCGCTTCGGTCACAACAGCTTCCTTGGGGAGGTGGAGCTGACCTTTGACTCCTGGGAGTTTGACACTAACATGGAGGAGTGGTACTCTCTGCAACCCAAGGTATCCTGTGTTTAGATGGACAATAGCGTACGTGTCGATTTATACTGTATGTAAGTTGTAAATGCTGTAAGTACAGTATGTTTGTTCTATGTGCAGCTGGACAGTAGAATGGACTCCACGCTCCAGTATAAAGGGGAGCTAACTGTCGTTCTTAAGTACATCCCTGCAGAGAAGAACCTCATGCTACCCCTGGACCAGGTCCAAGGTACTCCACAATTACCCCCTCTGTTTTATCTGCCCCAGCCCGGCACTAACACACCTGATTCAACTAATTGACTAAAGATGTTGATATACGGAACCCTTTCGTCCTCTCCTCCTCTCAGTGAAGAAAGGTTTTCTGAAAGGAAAGAAGACCAGCATCAAGCTGCCCAAAGGAGGAATGGTGGAGCTGCTGGTCAAGGAGGCCAAGAACCTGACCGCTGTCAAGTCTGGAGGCACCTCGGACCCCTTTGTGAAAGGGTGAGACGGGTGCACCCATTTAGTTTCATGTGGAGACTCATTTATTTCAATCAGCCTACATTTCTAGGACCTACTATCTACCTTCTTCCTATGCAATGGGTCTCGAGTGGCGCAGCAGTCTAAGGCACTGCATCTCAGCGCTAGAGGTGTCACTACAGACCCTGGTTAGATTCCAGGCTGTATCGCAACCAGCTGTGATTGGGAGTCCCATAGGGCGGTGCACAATTGGCCCAGCGTCGTCCAGGTTTGGCCGGGGTAGGCCGTCATTGTAAATAAGAATGAGTTCTTAACTGACTTGCCTCTGACAGTTCTGTATTTCTTGTTTCCTGTCTCCCCATCTGTTCAGGTACCTGCTCCCTGACAACAGTAAGTCCACCAAGCACAAGACGGCGGTGTTGCGTCGCACGGTCAACCCCCAGTGGAACCACACCTTTACCTACTGTGGCCTGCAGGCCGGAGACCTGAACAACGTGTGTCTGGAGCTCACCGTCTGGGACAAGGAGGCTCTGGCCAGCAACGTCTTCCTGGGGGGAGTCCGACTCAACGGAGGGACAGGTCTGTCTGTGTTTTCAATTATTTTCTCTTTCTCCTCTGAGGTTTAGGGTGATTTGTAGCATATTCAGTCAGCATAACGCTGTAGGGATATGGAGTGTATGGAACAGATAGTGATGACCTATTGTCTCCCTCCAGACCAGAGCTATGGGAACCAGGTGGACTGGATGGACTCATACGGAGAGGAACAGCGGCTATGGCAACGCATGATTGACAACCCAGAGGTCCCCCAGGAGTGTACACTGATGCTGAGGTCCAGCATGTGCAAGCACAACACATGACATGGCGGGAGGGAGAAAAAGGAGAGAGGCAGTTGGAAAGACAGAGGGGAAACTGAGAAAGGTATGGGGAGGGGAGAAAAAGTGGAAGTTAAGAAAGAGGGAAATAAAATGAACAAAAGAAAGAGAGGGACAGTGGTTGAGAGTGCTTCATGGCCTTGCTCTATCCCCGCAATAAAGAGCTGATGACATCACCCCACTTCCTGAACTTTGAACCCTAACCACTGAGCCACCCTGATCCTGCACTGGGGTTCGTGGCCCTCTACCTGGTTAAGTGGATAACCAGTCATGCCTTACACACACACACCCTGCCCTCCAAAGCATCCAGCCAAGACCAAGCACTGCTACAACAACAACAACTACTAATACCGCTGTACATTGACATATATGTAACATAATGAACAAGCATGTGCCATTGTATGATCTGATCTGACTCCCGGTTTCCACTATGCACATACATTATGGGTGTGTGGGGGAACCTGTCCTTGTCTCTGTAGTTTATTTACAACACTCTCCTCTCCCTGTGATGAGACCACGAGTTAGAAGTTGTCCTTATTCCCAGATCTAGGATCAGATTGTCTTGACCTGCTCCTAACTATAACCATTAGTGGGAAGTTAACATATCTGACTCTGTATCAGTGGTTCAGGTTAGCCTCTACCTACTCTCATAAGGTAACTACTCCAAAGGCACTTTGGGTTTGTTGCATTGCTGAGGAGATTTAAACATTCCAATAGAATACTGTACAATGACAATTAGGGTATGTTCAAGACTGCGATGTTTCATGCAATAATTGTATTATGCAACATTCTGAACTGATAATCACCTGTTTCAAATTGTTGCACAATTGCATTGTAACTGATCCTGAACACACCAATAGTTTTACTGTTGTCTTGATAAAGCACATTTTAAGAGTAGAACAGCACAAACAATACTCACTTCATCAACAGACGTTTTTGGACCTAACTTTGTGTGGAAACAGATTAAGGTGGAAATCTAACCAGAGATCTATCAGCACCAAATTGCTGATCAAAATGTATTGTGTCAAACGTGGAAAAGAGTCAGGGCAGTTCTATCTGCAACACTGGAAACGTTTTGCCCCAGGAGCCTTGAGGAGATGGGAGGAGGATTGCATGTTCCACGATGAGTCAGTGTCCAGTCCACCCTCTGTCTGTGACTCATTGAATAAAGCACATCCGTCAGAGTGTCTGTCCCTGTAACTCAGGCCACTGTGACCCCTCGGTTCTTGTAACCTCCCTGGATGAGTAATAACACTTCTAGTATCCCCCCGTAAAGGGTTCTGGTGTCTTGGCATGCGTCCCAAATGGTAACCTTTCCCTTTAAAGTGCACTTGTAGAGCACTATAAAGGGAATGGGCCAGTAATCAAAGGTCGCTGGTTCGAATCGCCGAGGCACCGAGGTGTAAAATCTGTCGATGTCCCCTTGAGCAAGGCACTTAACCATAATTGCTCCTGTAAGTCACTCTGGATAAGAGCGTCTGCTAAATGGAAACAAATGGAAATGGAATAGGGTACCATTTGACCGCAGACTATGTCTCTGTATACAGTCATATCCTACTGTGGTGCCATTCTTTCTGTGGAATGACAAGTCTGCACATTCGCCATTGTCTAAGTTTCTGTTATGCTCAACAACCATTGAAAAGTGCATAATAATAATGATACTATTAAAATGGCATTTACTGTATAGATGAGTTGTGCGCAATACCCTGCTGCTACTGAAGAAACACTAGACGTGTCTAACAGCATGTTACAGTCTCTGTTTTAATGTCCTCTCATTTCAAAACTAGATTGATTTGACTTTGGAATGTGACTGAATCCATCTCTTCTTTTGATTGCAATGTGTTATCAGAATATTTTGAAGTAATAAACCACACATATCAGACCACAGATCAGATCTCTATGTTTAGAACAGACTTTCTGTGCGGAATGTAACTGAGCGTGTCTGACCGGGTCAGTGTGTGTGTGTGTGCACGTGTGTGTATTTGCATTCACACAGCAGCCATCTCTCCTGAGCGTAAAAGTATAAAACTTATGTCGTTACAAAAGACAAACTACATTACAGAAGACAAACTAGACTGTCGTAAAACATAGTTCTGGTTCTAACTGTAACAACAGAAGGACGAGGTCACTCTTTTTAAGAGGGCTATTTAATCATGGTTGTGTGAAATCAAAGGGAACGAACAGCAGTGTCACTGGCTGTCACATCACACACACACACATTCCCGAGTGCTTATTATTAATGTCCTAATTATAACACTGCTACCAGAATTGAGAAACATAAATATAAAACAGCTAAAGGATTTTTCCAGTTTCATGTCTTAAAAAAAGAAAATAGTTATTATACAAAACATCATAATAATAGTAAAATGTGTCCAAGCTTAAAAAACAAACAAAAAACAAGACTGACGAGTACAAGAATCAATATGATTGTGATGACCCACTCTGCCCAGGACCTCTAACTGCTGTAGGATGCAGTGATGAAAGTGAGTTATATTTCCATTCTAATTAGCCTGGGCCCAATGCTCCACAGCTCCAAACTCCAATCAGACATTCCGATACTAATGATTCCTACTTAGTAGTGACTATTGAACCCCCTGTCTCCTCACAATTAGAATGGCACTTCAACTGAAAGTCATCACATTGGTGGGAAATAGAGGGTTCAATGACTTATTGATGGATACGTTAACTAGCTGTGGCCTGCTATGGGGAACTGGAGGATGGGAGTCGGGTTCAGGAAGTAATATTAAGCAACGGTAGGGTTTAATTATTGACTTGGAGGGATATTGTGGGGGTGAGAAGGACTGTCCATAGGGTGAAGGAAATAGGGTGCGTTGAGGAGTACAATTGGGAATAGTGGGCTTTTTTGGGGAGATGGTGTTGGGGTGGGGGTGTTAGTGAGGGGTGTCGTTGAGATGTTGTACTACTGGCAGGTGTGGCCTGCCTCCTGCTGCAGCACCATCTCATCCATGCGTCCCTGCCAGGTGTCAATGGTGGTGAAGATCTGGGCTGAGGTGATGGGGTATGTGTAGCGCTCCTTGTCCATCCCCTGCTTGTCAATCATCACCATGTTGAAGTTATTATGGGAGATCTGGAGCAGTAACCTAGGCAACATACATCCAACACTTCCATCAGGTCAAGGCTGAACACACAATGGTAGGTCTGAAGAATGAGTTATAGGTTTGTAATGAATGGTGATGACGGTGTGTGTGTATGTGTGTGTGTACCGGAGTTGTAGAGCCAGCCCTGGGGGGATGAGTCTGTGGCTGATACGGCCGATCTGTGCCGGGTAAATCCCGACCAGCTCAATCACCGTCACATGCCTGAGATCCAGACCACACTGGGCATGCTGGAATACACACACATTTACATTATAACCACACCAAAAACACACAAATAGCATTGTACACACAAGCACAGAACATGAAAATGCACTCACATACAAATTCAAGTAATGCCAACAAAGTTCACAGAATCCATCACCTGGCCTGTTAAAGGCCCAGTGCAGTAAAAAACGTGATTATCCTGTGTTTTATATATATTTCCACACTATGAAGTTGGAATAATACTGTGAAATTGTGAAAATGCCCTTTTAGTGTAAGAGGTGTTTGAAAAGACTGCCTGAAGTTTCAGCCTACTTTGGTGAGATTGAGTTTTGGTGACATCACCAGGCGGTAAATTAGTTAATAGAGCAATAAGAGAGAGACTTCCAAACCTCTCGCTAACAGCTAGTTTTACCTTCCCCACTCAGACCACTCCCAGACAGTCCTAGTACTATTCTTGCTTTAGAAATTGCTCTTTGCTCTTTTAGACCATTTTAATTGAAAACAATCACAGTAAGGTACTTAATTGTTTCCCATAAAGAATTTGATAACGAGATGAAATTGGCTGCATTGGACCTTTAAAGGCGAGGTTGTAATGACTCACCGCGTATGACAAGAGTCACCTCTTTCCTGACACTTTAAAGGTCAGGCTTTTTAAAGGCTGCTCCCTTTTAATATCTTTTGACAGGCAGAAAATCATCCAAACCCAGAATAGCCTGAATTTACAGAGCACACCGGCATTGTTTATGCTGTGCGGTGACATTTTCTCTGTTTACCAGAAACTGAGGAACTACACACCCCATCAGCAGAACCACAGACAATTTGACCTACTCCCCCACTCGGTCTCTCTCTTTCCTCACGCTCTGCCTTTCTCCCCTCCCTCCATCCTTCCCTCCTACTCCCTCACCTGTAGATTAGTCATTTGGAACCTGTAGTAATGATTGGCAGCTGTGGGAGCAGAAATGATGAGGAGGCGTCGTTTCTCATAGAACTGGTCCAGCAGACCTGAGGCTGTACGCACCCCCACGTTGATGTTCATAGCTGTGACATAACATGTTATGACATAATAAAACACTACATCATCGCAACATATCACATCATCACATTCTATGAAAGCAAATAATGTAACTTGATTTGCAATTGCCCAAAAAAACTCAAAATGTTAATTTCATTGCTCCTTCCACAGCATATATCAGAAGTGCTATATGGAGTGTCACTGTATTTTAAAATATGATAGCAGTATAATACTGTCTCTTCTATTAGACAATAATCCACTTAAGTATGTGTCACAGACAGTGCTGGTCGATTTCAGAGCAGGCGGTATTGATCTGCTGGATCACTCCACAAATGTCTTGTTAACAAACTATAGTTTTGGCAAGTCGGTTAGGACATCTAGCTTGTGCATGACACATGTAATTTTTCCAACAATTGTTTACAGACAGATTATTTCACTTATAATTCACTGTATCACAATTCCAGTGGGTCAGAAGTTTACATACACTAAGTTGACTTTGCCTTTAAACAGCTTGGAAAATTCCAGAAAAATATGTCATGGCTTTAGAAGCTTCTATTAGGCTAATTTACATAATTTGGAGTCAATTGGAGGTGTACCTGTGGATGTATTTCAAGGTCTACCTTCAAACTCAGTGCCTCTTTGCATAACATCATGGTAAAATCTAAAGAAATCAGCCAAGACCTCCACAATTCTGGTTCATCCTTGGGAGCAATTTCCAAATGCCTGAAGGTACCAGTTCATCTGTACAAACAATAGTACGCAAGTATAAACATCATGGGACCACGCAGCCATCATACCGCTCAGGAAGGAGACACGTTCTGTCTCCTAGAGATGAACGTACTTTGGTGCGAAAAGTGCAAATCAATCCCAGAACAACAGCAAAGGACCTTGTGAAGATGCTGGAGGAAGCAGGTACAAAAGTATCTATATCCACAGTAAAACGAGTCCTATATCGACATAACCTGAAAGGCCGATCAGCAAGGAAGAAGCCACTGCTCCGAAACTGCCATAAAAAAGCCAGACTACAGTTTGCAACTGCACATGGGGACAAAGATCGTACTTTTTGGACAAATGTCCTCTGGTCTGATGAAACAAAAATAGAACTGTTTGGCCATAATGACCATTAGTTATGTTTGGAGAAAAAAAAGGGGGAGGCTTGCAAGCCGAAGAACACCATCCCAACAGTGAAGCACGGAGGTGGCAGCATCATGTTGTGGGGGTGCTGTGCTGCAGGAGGGACTGGTGCACTTCACAAAATAGATGGCATCATGAGGAGGGGGAAATTATTTGGATATATTGAAGCAACATCTCAAGGCATCAGTCAGGAAGTTAAAGCTTGGTCGCAAATGGGTCTTCCAAATGGACAATGACCACAAGCATACTTCCAAAGTTGTGGCAAAATGGCTTAAGGACAACCAAGTCAAGGTATTGGAGTGGCCATCACAAGGCCCTGACCTCAATCCTATTGAACATTTGTAGGCAGAACTGAAAAAGCATGTACGAGCAACGAGGCCTACAAACCTGATTCAGTTACACCAGTTACTCTGTCAGGAGGAATGGGCCAAAATTCACCAGACTTATTGTTGGAAGCTTGTGGAAGGCTACCTGAAACATTTGACCCAAGTTAAACAATTTAAAGGCAATGATACCAAATACTAACTGAGTGTATGTAAACTTCTGACCCACTGGGAATGTGATGAAAGAAATAAAAGCTGAAATAAATCATTCTCTCTACTATTATTCTGACATTTCACATTCTTAAAATAAAGTGGTGATCCTAACTGAACTAAGACAGGGAATTTTTACTAGGATTAAATGTCAGGAATTGTGAAAAACTGAGTTTAAATGTATTCGGCTAAGGTGTATGTAAACTTCCGACTTCAACTGTATGTGTGTGTGGTTTATAGTGATGGGGGGGAAAAATCAATAGTTACATATCGGGATATTATTTTTGACGATATATCGTATCATTTTGAAAATATCACAATATCATTATTGTGCTGGTTTGATGTGCCTGCATGTTCTCATTCTTCTTTTTAAATAGGGAGTCAATTTGTTTTTCTTTTATTTCCATGTCTGATCAACACTCATTTTCTCATGGCTCTCTCTTGTCCCTCTGCAGCAGACAGATGGTGAGCAATATGTTTGGAACATTGAATCGCAATATAATCACAGTATTGAATCGCAATACATATAGATTCGTGATAATCGCAATACATATCGTATCGACACCTAAGTATCGTGATGATATTGTATCGGGAGGTCCTTAGCACATCCCAGCCCTATTGGTTTACGTGAAGTGTAAAGTACTGTATGTGTGTCTGTGAGGTGTGCTTATGTGATGTGAACAATATGTGTGTATGTGTGTGTGTGTATACATACGTGTGTGTGTGTGTGCACAGATATGTACCTGCACAGTTGGTTTCCGTGCCTGACCAGGTGAGTCCATACTGGCACACCCTGGCAGCACTGCCCTGGAGTTCATACCCTCCTGTACATTTGAAATCACAAGTGGCTCCGTAGTTATCTCCATCACTGTCACACTTCATATAGCCGTTTTCTGGAGGGGTGATGGGGCTGCAGCGACGCACTGGTGGCACAAAACAGATTCAGACACACACTCTAAGGCTGTGTTCACGCATCCCAATTCTGATAGTTTTTTGCTAATTTTGTATTTTGACCAATCATTTCAGCTCTGAAAAAGATCTGATGTGAAAAGATCTGACGTGATAGGTCAAAAGACCAATTAGTGGAATATAAAAATTGTCAGATTGTGTAAAAGCAGCCTAACAGGCATAAATGTGTAAGTGTTCTGTGTTTGTTCCTTCAAATGTTGTCAGAACATTGCTGTCTGACTAGAAACACTGTAAAAATGTTGGGGGATCACCTCGTACTCTGACAGAGAAGCGGCAACTGCCTTTGTTCCCGGCGCGGTCATAGACGGTGTAGGACATCTTATGGAGCCCCTCGGGGAAGTGTCCAGGGGGCTTCCCTTTCAGGATCACACTGTAAACACAGCCTCAGTCAAATACTACACTGTATCAATAGTACTGAAGCTTAACTAAAGACTTACCCTACTACTACTGCTACCATGACTACTACTATTACTGCTACTGCCACTAGACTTGGGCGGTATCCAGATGGTAATACCTTCATACCATCCTTGTGCTATACCGTGATATTCGGTAATGCCGGCACTGAACACAAGGGGAGCTGTTTTCTAAATCCACAGCCTCTGTAATCCTAAGGTTAGCAATGCTAACAAGTACATGTAAAATCTCATAGAGAATGTCAACCAACTAAATGCTAACAAGTTCTTTGCAAATATTTTATACAGCCTCTGATCTAAATTATTTCCAGGACAAACGTCCCAGCTCATAAAGCTATACAAGTAACTCAAAAAGCTACTTAACAGTTTGCTGCAGGCACAAAACAAATACTAGACAGCAAGGCTCTTGATCCAGGAGGCGATTCTCTACTGTTACTAAGCCAAGCTAACCACTTTGTTAGATAGCGAACTAGCAACTAAATTAGCAAACCAAATACACAACTGCAGAACATTTATCACATTTTAGACAGTTAAATTAATAGCTATAAAATATCTAGCTGGCAAACATTTAGTTGTGAATTCCATACTGTAACTAGATGTGTGCTGCACCACAGTGAGTGACTCACAAGTCTCTTGTTGCTGTGTGCTTGTAAACAAACACCACGTGAAGGAGGACTACCGGTAAGAAAAAATATGTGACAGGTAAAGTAAAGAACGCAATCTTCTTTATTGCCTATCATATTGCACTAGCTGACTGCAGGTATTTACTTAAAAAGTAACTACAAATATTCAAATGTATACAAAAACTTCAAATAAATAGTTTAAACGGTATTGAAAAAACATCCTGTGGCCATTTCCAAATATCCCGGTATACGATATATACATGGTAGAGGTCGACCGATTAATCTGCATGGCTGATTAATTTGGGCCAATTTCAAGTTTTCATAACAAATCGGTAATCTGCATTTTTGTATGCCGATTATGGCCGATTACATTGCAATCCACGAGGAGACTGTGTGGCATGCTGGCCCCCTGTTACGCAAGTGCAGCAAGGAGCCAAGGTAAGTTTCTAGCTAGTGTAGCAGTGTGATGTTGTTCCCCTACATTATGCACCAAGTTGCACACAAGGACCAATTTCAAATAGGCCAGGTCAAGAGGGGATAATAATAATAATTCAGTGTGTTTTTTAAACTTAATTACAGCTGCATAGCTAATGTTAGTTGTTGGTGTACAAAGTGTTTTCATATCTATATTGTACATACAAGTGATTGTAAAAGTTTTGTATATTTTGGTTTGGCCCATCGAGGGTTATCTGTATTTCCATACCCCCTTATTGTTCTCTTTTGCCTGACCTTCGGCAAGCAAAGTATGTTGTCCGTGGCTCGGAAATTGTTCAATATAAAACCGTGGTAATGTTACACAATGTGGACAATATAAAGATTTATTAAAGTTTCACCGAGCTCGCTAACTAGGGTACCTATTGTAACTTGTGAGTACTTGGGACGGTGTTTGAGTGAGTTTCTATGAGCTCGCGTAGGTGCCTGAGAGCTATGACTGCGCCAAGGGCTAAAATATTGTGTGTTGTCTCTTCGTGTGCAGGGCAAATAAAAATAATCCAACCAGCAGACCTCCAGTTGTGGCAGTGTCCTAATTAAAAGTACACAACGCAGAACGAACCACGCTACACTAGCATTAAACGTATCTTATAAAAAACAATCAATCTTAACATAATCACTTATTAATTACACATGGTTGATGATATTACTCGTTTAACTAGCTTGTCCTGCGTTGCATATAATCAATCTACTTTTCCAAAAGGGTGCCGATTTAACAAAAGTGCATTTGCGAAAAAAAGCAAAATCGTAGCACCAATGTACCTAACCATAAACATCAATGACTTTCTTAAAATCAATACACAAGTATATTTTTTAAAACCTGCATATTTAGTTACAAGTAATCATTTTAGCAGGCAATATTAACAAGGGAAATTGTGTCACTTCTCTTGCGTTCAGTGTAAGCAGAGTCAGGGTATATGCAGCAGTTTGGGCCGCCTGGCTCGTTGCGAACTGTGTGAAGACCATTTCTTCCTAACAAAGACCGTAATTAATTTGCCAGAATTTTACATAATATTGAAGGTTGTACAATGTAACAGAAATATTTAGACTTAGGGTTGCCACCCGTTCGATAAAATACGGAACGGTTCCGTATTTCACTGATAAACGTTTTGTTTTCGAAATGATCGTTTCAGGATTTGACCATATTAATGACCTAAGGCTCATATTTCAGTGTGTTTATTATATTATAATTAACTTCTTGGATATAGGGGGCGCTATTTTAATTTTTGGATGAAAAACGTTCCCGTTTTAAACCAGATATTTTGTCACGAAAAGATGCTCGACTATGCATATAATTGACAGCTTTGGAAAGAAAACACACTGACGTTTCCAAAACTGCAAAGATATTGTCTGTGAGTGCCACAGAACTGATGTTACAGAAAAAACCCAGATAAAAATCCAATCAGGAAGTGCCGCATTTTTAAAAACCGCCTCATGCCAATGACTCCTTATATGTCCTTAACGTTTGCCATGTTTCTGTCGATATTATGGAGCTAATTTGGAAAAAAGTTTGGCGTTGTAAGTGACTTCATTTTTCGGTCTTTTTCTTAGCCAAACGTGATGAACAAAACGGAGCTATTTCGTCTACACAAATAATATTTTGGGGAAAAAATGAACATTTTCTATCTAACTAAGAGTCTCGTCATTGAAAACATCCGAAGTTCTTCAAAGGTAAATTATTTTATTTGAATGCTTTTCTTGTTTTTGTGAAAATGTTGCCTGCTGAATGCTAGGGTTAATGCTATGCTAGGCTATCAATACTCTTACACAAATTCTTGTGTAACTTTGGTTGAAAAGCATATTTTGAAAATCTGAGATGGCAGTGTTGTTAACAAAAGGCTAAGCTTGTGTTTGAATATATTTATTTCATTCCATTAGTGATTTTCATGAATAGGAAACGTTGCGTTATGGTAATAAGCTTGAGGCTATGATTACGCTCCCCGATACGGGATTGCTCGACAATTGAGGTTAAGTCTATGATTTGATGGAGCAGTCTGACTGAGCGGTGGTAGGCAGCAGAAGGCTCGTAAGCATTCATTCAAACAGCACTTTCCTGCATTTGCCAGCAGTTCTTCACAAAGCTTGAAGCATAGCGCTGTTTATGACTTCAAGCCTATCAACTCCCGAGATTAGGCTGGCAATATTATAGTGCCTATAAGAACATCCAATAGTCAAAGGTATATGAAATACAAATGGTAGAGAGAGAAATAGTCCCATAATTCCTATAATAACTACAACCTAAAACGTCTTAACTGGGAATATTGAAGACTCATGTTAAAATGAACCACCAGCTTGCGTATGTTCTCATGGTCTGAGCAAGGAACTTAAATGTTAGCTTTTTTACATGGCATGTAACGTGCGTTGCTTGAAGGAGACCAGGGCACAGCGTAATTTGTGGTCATCATATTTATTTCAATGAGAACCAGCAACAAAATAACAAAGTGAAACCAAAACGAACGTACCGTTCCGTAGGCTACAAGAGCTGTACAAAAACAAGATCCCACAACATAGGTGGGAAAAAGTCTACCTAAGTATGATTCACAATCAGAGACAATGATAGACAGCTGCCTCTGATTGGGAACCACACTCGGCCAAACACAAAGAAATACAAAACATAGAATGCCCACCCCACATCACACCCTGACCTCACCAAGTAGAGAAATAAAATGTCTCTCTAAGGTCAGGTACTGGACACCGTCGCTGGAGGCTTCGTGCCATGGATCATCACTGGAGGCTTCGTGCCATGGATCATCACTGGAGACTTCGTGTCATGGATCATCACTGGAGGCTTTGTGCCATGGATCATCACTGGAGGCTTTGTGCCATGGATCAATCACTGGAGGCTTTGTGCCATGGATCATCACTGGAGGCTTCGTGACATGGATCATCACTGGAGGCTTCGTGCCATGGATCATCACTGGAGGCTTCGTGCCATGGATCATCACTGGAGGCTTCAGGCCATGGCTCATCGCTGGAGGCTTCCTACGTGGAGCCGGAACATGTCTTACCGGACTGAGGAGACGAACTGGAAACCTGGTGCGTGGAGCTGCCACAGGGCTTACCAGGCTGGGGAGACATACTGGAGGCCTGGTACGTGGAATCGGAACAGGTCTCACCGGACTGGGGAGATGCACTGGAAGCCTGGTGCGTGGAGCAGGCACCCGGATACACTGGGCCGTAGAGGCGCACTGGAGGACTCAAGCGTAGAGCCGGCACAACCCGTCCTGGCTGGATGGTTACTTTCGCCCAGCAAATGCGGGGCGCTAGCACAGGACGCACTGGACTGTGCAGACGCACTGGAGACACAGTGCGCAAAAGTGAAACCAAAACGAACGTACCATTCTGTAGGCTGTACAAAAACAGGATCCCACAACATAGGTGGGGAAAAAGGCTACCTAAGTATGATTCCCAATCAGAGACAATGATAGACAGCCACCTCTGATTGGGAGCCACACTCGGCCAAACACAAAGAAATCCAAAACATAGAATGCCCACCCCACATCACACCCTGACCTCACCAAATAGAGAAATAAAACTCTCTCTCTAAAGTCAGGGCATGACATGGCACATACTTTCTTCTCCAACACTGTGTTTTTGCATTATTTAAACCAAATTGAACATGTTTCATTATTTAATTGAGACTAAATGTATTTTATTTCTGTATTATATTAGGTTAAAATCAAAAAGTATTCATTCAGTATTGTTGTAATTGTCATTATTACATGTATATGTGTATATATATATATATATATATATATATATATATATATATATATATATATATATATATATGCTGAAAAAAATTAAGGGAACACTTTTAAACAACACAATGTAACTCCAAGTCAATCACACTTCTGTGAAATCAAAGTGTCCACTTAGGAAGCAACACTGATTGACAATACATTTCACATGCTGTTGTGCAAATGGAATAGACAACTGGTGGAAATTATAGGCAATTAGCAAGACACCCCCAATAAAGGAGTGGTTCTGCAGGTGGTGACCACAGACCACTTCTCAGTTCCTATGCTTCCTGGCTGATGTTTTGGTCACTTTGAATGATGGCGGTGCTTTCACTCTAGTGGTAGCATGAGACGGAGTCTACAACCCACACAAGTGGCTCAGGTAGTGCAGCTCATCCAGGATGGCACATCAATGCGAGCTGTGGCAAGAAGGTTTAACCAAATCCAGATAGCAGATGTTCTGAAAGAGCTGCAAAACCTGGACCCGTACAAATCAGCTGGGCTTGACAATCTGGACCCTCTATTTCTGAAACTATCTGCCACCATTGTCGCAACCCCTATTACCAGCCTGTTCAACCTCTCTTTCATATCGTCTGAGATCCCCAAGGATTGGAAAGCTGCCGCAGTCATCCCCCTCTTCAAAGGGGGAGACACCCTGGACCCAAACTGTTACAGACCTATATCCATCCTGCCCTGCCTATCTAAGGTCTTCGAAAGCCAAGTCAACAAACAGGTCACTGACCATCTCGAATCCCACCGTACCTTCTCCGCTGTGCAATCTGGTTTCCGAGCCGGTCATGGGTGCACCTCAGCCACACTCAAGGTACTCAACGATATCATAACCGCCATCGATAAAAGACAGTACTGTGCAGCCGTCTTCATCGACCTTGCCAAGGCTTTCGACTCTGTCAATCACCATATTCTTATCGGCAGACTCAGGAGCCTCGGTTTTTCGGATGACTGCCTTGCCTGGTTCACCAATTACTTTGCAGACAGAGTTCAGTGCGTCAAATCGGAGGGCATGCTGTCTGGTCCTCTGGCAGTCTCTATGGGGGTGCCACAGGGTTCAATTCTCGGGCCGACTCTTTTCTCTGTGTATATCAATGATGTTGCTCTTGCTGCGGGCGATTCCCTGATCCACCTCTACGCAGACGACACCATTCTATATACTTTCGGCCCGTCTTTGGACACTGTGCTATCTAACCTCCAAACAAGCTTCAATGCCATACAACACTCCTTCCGTGGCCTCCAACTGCTCTTAAACGCTAGTAAAACCAAATGCATGCTTTTCAACCGGTCGCTGCCTGCACCCGCATGCCCGACTAGCATCACCACCCTGGATGGTTCCGACCTAGAATATGTGGACGTCTATAAGTACCTAGGTGTCTGGCTAGACTGCAAACTCTCCTTCCAGACTCATATCAAACATCTCCAATCGAAAATCAAATCAAGAGTCGGCTTTCTATTCCGCAACAAAGCCTCCTTCACTCACGCCGCCAAGCTTACCCTAGTAAAACTGACTATCCTACCGATCCTCGACTTCGGCGATGTCATCTACAAAATGGCTTCCAACACTCTACTCAGCAAACTGGATGCAGTCTATCACAGTGCCATCCGTTTTGTCACTAAAGCACCTTATACCACCCACCACTGCGACTTGTATGCGCTAGTCGGCTGGCCCTCGCTACATATTCGTCGCCAGACCAACTGGCTCCAGGTCATCTACAAGTCCATGCTAGGTAAAGCTCCGCCTTATCTCAGCTCACTGGTCACGATGGCAACACCCATCCATAGCACGCGCTCCAGCAGGTGTATCTCACTGATCATCCCTAAAGCCAACACCTCATTTGGCCGCCTTTCGTTCCAGTACACTGCTGCCTGTTACTGGAACGAATTGCAAAAATCGCTGAAGTTGGAGACTTTTATCTCCCTCACCAACTTCAAACATCAGCTATCTGAGCAGCTAACCGATCGCTGCAGCTGTACATAGTCTATTGGTAAATAGCCCACCCTTTTTCACCTACCTCATCCCCATACTGTTTTTATTTATTTACTTTTCTGCTCTTTTGCACACCAATATCTCTACCTGTACATGACCATCTGATCATTCATCACTCCAGTGTTAATCTGCAAAATTGTAATTATTTGCCTACCTCCTCATGCCTTTTGCACACATTGTATATAGACTCCCCCTTTGTTTTCTACTGTGTTATTGACTTGTTAATTGTTTACTCCATGTGTAACTCTTTGTTGTCTGCTCACACTGCTATGCTTTATCTTGGCCAGGTCGCAGTTGCAAATGAGAACTTGTTCTCAACTAGCCTACCTGGTTAAATAAAGGTGAAATAAAAAATAAAAAAGGTTTGCTGTGTCTGTCAGTGGTGTCCAGAGCATGGAGGCGCTACCAGGAGACCGGCCAGTACATCAGGAGACGTGGAGGAGGCCGTAGGAGGGCAACAACCCAGCAGCAGGACCGCTACCTCCACCTTTGTGCAAGGAGGAGCAGGAGGACCACTGCCAGAGCCCTGCAAAATGACCTCCAGCAGGCCACACATGTGCATGTGTCTGCTCAAACGGTCAGAAACAGACTCCATGAGGGTGGTATGAGGGCCCGACGTCCACAGGTGGGGGTTGTGCTTACAGTCCAACATCGTGCAGGACGTTTGGCATTTGCCAGAGAACACCAAGATTGGCAAATTCGCCACTGGCGCACTGTGCTCTTCACAGATGAAAGCAGGTTCACACTGAGCACATGTGACAAACGTGACAGAGTCTGAAGATGCCGTGGAGAACGTTCTGCTGCCTGCAACATCCTCCAGCATGACCGGTTAACGGTGGGTCAGTCATGGTGTGGGGTGGCATTTCTTTGGTGGGCCGCACAGCCCTCCATGTGCTCGCCAGAGGTAGCCTGACTGCCGTTAGGTACCGAGATGGGATCCTCAGACCCCTTGTGAGACCATATGCTGGTGCGGTTGGCCCTGGGTTCCTCCTAATGCAAAACAATGCTAGACCTCATGTGGTTGGAGTGTGTCAGCAGTTCCTGCAATAGGAAGGCATTGATGCTATGGACTGGCCCACCCGTTCCCCAGACCTGAATCCAATTGAGCACATCTGGGACATTATGTCTCGCTCCATCCACCAATGCCACGTTGCACCACAGACTGTCCAGGAGTTGGCAGATGCTTTAGTCCAGGTCTGGGAGAAGATCCCTCAGGAGACCATCCGCCACCTAATCAGGAGCATGCCCATGCGTTGTAGGGAGGTCATACAGGCACGTGGAGGCCACACACACTACTGAGCCTAATTTAGACTTGTTTTAAGGACATTACATCAAAGTTGGATCAGCCTGCAGTGTGGTCTTCCACTTATATTTTGAGTGTGACTCCAATTCCAGACCTCCATGGGTTGATAAATTTGATTTCCATTGATAAATGTTGTGTGATTTTCTTGTGAGCACATTCAACTACAGTGCCTTGCGAAAGTATTCGGCCCCCTTGAACTTTGGGCCTTTTGCCACATTTCAGGCTTCAAACATAAAGATATAAAACTGTATTTTTTTGTGAAGAATCAACAACAAGTGGGACACAATCATGAAGTGGAACGACATTTATTGGATATTTCAAACTTTTTTAACAAATCAAAAACTGAAAAATTGGGCGTGCAAAATTATTCAGCCCCTTTACTTTCAGTGCAGCAAACTCTCTCCAGAAGTTCAGTGAGGATCTCTGAATGATCCAATGTTGACCTAAATGACTAATGATGATAAATACAATCCACCTGTGTGTAATCAAGTCTCCGTATAAATGCACCTGCACTGTGATAGTCTCAGAGGTCTGTTAAAAGCGCAGAGAGCATCATGAAGAACAAGGAACACACCAGGCAGGTCCGAGATACTGTTGTGAAAAAGTTTAAAGTCGGATTTGGATACAAAAATATTTCCCAAGCTTTAAACATCCCAAGGAGCACTGTGCAAGCGATAATATTGAAATGGAAGGAGTATCAGACCACTGCAAATCTACCAAGACCTGGCCGTCCCTCTAAACTTTCAGCTCATACAAGGAGAAGACTGATCAGAGATGCAGCCAAGAGGCCCATGATCACTCTGGATGAACTGCAGAGATCTACAGCTGAGGTGGGAGACTCTGTCCATAGGACAACAATCAGTCGTATATTGCACAAATCTGGCCTTTATGGAAGAGTGGCAAGAAGAAAGCCATTTCTTAAAGATATCCATAAAAAGTGTTGTTTAAAGTTTGCCACAAGCCACCTGGGAGACACACCAAACATGTGGAAGAAGGTGCTCTGGTCAGTTGAAACCAAAATTGAACTTTTTGGCAACAATGCAAAACATTATGTTTGGCATAAAAGCAACACAGCTCATCACCCTGAACACACCATCCCCACTGTCAAACATGGTGGTGGCAGCATCATGGTTTGGGCCTGCTTTTCTTCAGCAGGGACAGGGAAGATGGTTAAAATTGATGGGAAGATGGATGGAGCCAAATACAGGACCATTCTGGAAGAAAACCTGATGGAGTCTGCAAAAGACCTGAGACTGGGACGGAGATTTGTCTTCCAACAAGACAATGATCCAAAACATAAAGTTAAATCTACAATGGAATGGTTAAAAAATAAACATATCCAGGTGTTAGAATGGCCAAGTCAAAGTCCAGACCTGAATCCAATCAAGAATCTGTGGAAAGAACTGAAAACTGCTGTTCACAAATGCTCTCCATCCAACCTCACTGAGCTCGAGCTGTTTTGCAAGGAGGAATGGGAAAAAATTTCAGTCTCTCGATGTGCAAAACTGATAGAGACATACCCCAAGCGACTTACAGCTGTAATCGCAGGAAAAGGTGACGCTACAAAGTATTAACTTAAGGGGGCTGAATCATTTTGCACGCCCATTTTTTCAGTTTTTGAGTTGTTAAAAAAGTTTGAAATATCCAATAAATGTCGTTCCACTTCATGATTGTGTCCCACTTGTTGTTGATTCTTCACAAAAAAATACAGTTTTATATCTTTATGTTTGAAGCCTGAAATGTGGCAAAAGGTCGCAAAGTTCAAGGGGGCTGAATACTTTCGCAAGGCACTGTATGTAAAGAAAAAAGTATTTAATAAGAATATTTAATTCATTCAGATCTAGGATGTGTTAGTGTTCCCTTTATTTTTTTGAGCAGTGTATGTAAAATAATAATAATATATATATATATATATATATTTTTTAATCGGCCGGTTAATCGGTATCGGCATTTTTGGTCCTCCAAAAATCGGTATCGGTGTTGAAAGATCATAATCGGTCGACCTCTAATACACGGTACACAGCCCAAGCCTAAACTACCACTAAAGGTTATAAATGAAGGTTCAGTGGAGTTAGGGGTTAAGGATCAGGGGTCAGACTGACTCAGTGAGGATGCCATCGGCCGTGTCCTTGCCCTCCGGTGTGTCCCAGGTCACCCTGGCAGTGAGCTTGCCAGGCTCTGCCGTCTTGTCCTTCAGGTTAGGACACTTTATTACTGGGGCATCCACATCTACCAGAGAAGGAGAGAGGAGATGGGGTAAAGAGTGGTTAAAAAGGTCAGCAGATGTGGAGGGAAGAGAAACAGGAAGAATGTGCTTTTCCCTGTTCTGTTCTGTCATGTTATGTTATGTTGTGTTATGTCCTGTCTGTGTAATTGGGGTGATTTTAGACTAGAGAAGCTGCTGTGATGGAGTGCTGTTTCACCGAGTCGTGGCTGAAAGACTATATTGATAACATACAGCTGGCTGGGGTTTTCATGCATCGACAAGATAGAACAGCTGCCTTTGGTAAGACAAGTGGTGGCGGTCTGTCTATTTGTCAATAACAGCTGGTGCACAAAATCTAATATTAATGAAGTCTCAAGGTTTTGCTCACCCGAGGTAGAGTATCTCATTATAACACGTAGACAACACTATTTACCAAGAGTGTATTCATCTATATTTTTTGTAGCTGTCTATTTACCACCACAAATCGATGCTGGCACTAAGACCGCACTCAACGGCCCGTATAAGGCCATATCAAACAAGAAAATGCTCATCCAGAGGCGGCACTCTCAGTGGCCGGGAACTTTAATGTAGGGAAACTTAAATCAGTTTTACCGCATTTCTACCAGCATGTTACATGTGCAACCAGAGGGAAAAAACTCTAGACCACCTTTACTCCACACAGAGATATGCATACAAAGCTCACCCTCCATTTTGAAAATCTGACCATAACTCTATCCTCCTGATTCCTGCTTACTGTGGGGCCAAGCTTCCTACCATCCAGGACCTCTATACTGGATGCCAGCCTAGTGGTTGGGGCGGCAGGTAGCCTAGTGGTTAGAGCATTGGGCCAGTAAACGTAAGGTTGCTAGATCGAATAAGAACAAGGTAAAAATATGTCGTTCTGCCCATGAACAAGGCAGTTACACCGCTGTTCCTAGGCTGTTATTGTAAATAAGAATTTGTTCTTAACTGACTTGCCTAGTTAAATAAAGGATAAATAAAAATAAAACTAAAAATATACCAGTAAGAGGAAGGCCCTAAAAATTGCCAAAGACTCCAGCCACCCTAGTAATAGACTTTTCTCTCTGCTACCACAGTACCAGAGCGCCAAGTCTAGGTCCAAAAGGCTTCTTAACAGCTTCTACCCCCAAGCCATAAGACTGCTGAACAACTAAGCAAATGGCTACCTGGACTATTTGCATTGACCCCCTCCCCCCCCGTTTTAAGCTGCTGCTACTCTGTTTATTATCTATGCATGGTCACTTTACCTCTACCTACATGTACAGACGTGGCCAAATTGTTGAGAATGACACTAATATTAATTTCCACAAAGTTTGCTGCTTGAGTGTCTTTAGATATTTTTGTCAGATGTTACTATGGAATACTGACGTATAATTCCAAGCATTTCATAAGTGTCAAGGCTTTTATTGACAATTACATGAAGTTGATGCAAAGAGTCAATATTTGCAGTGTTGACCCGTCTTTTTCAAGACCTCTGCAATCCGCAGAGGCATGCTGTCAATTAACTTCTGGGCCACATCCTGACTGATGGCAGCCCATTCTTGCATAATCAATGCTTGGAGTTTGTCAGAATTTGTAGGTTTTTGTTTGTCCACCCGCCTCTTGAAGATTGACCACAAGTTCTCAATGGGATTACGGTCTGGGGAGTTTCCTGGCCATGGACCCAAAATATTGATGTTTTGTTCCCCAAGCCACTTAGGTTATCACTTTTGCCTTATGGCAAGGTGCTCCGTCATGCTGGAAAAGGCATTGTTTGTCACCAAACTGTTCCTGGATGGTTGGGAGAAGTTTCTCTCGGAGGATGTGTTGGTACCATTCTTTATTCATGGCTGTGTTCTTAGGCAAAATTGTGAGTGAGCCCGCTCCCTTGGCTGAGAAGCAACACCACACATGAATGGTCTCAGGATGCTTTACTGTTGGCATGACACAGGACTGATGGTAGTGCTCACCTTGTCTTCTCCAGACAACCTTTTTGCCGGATGTCCCAAACAATCGTAAAGGGGATCCATCAGAGAAAATGACTTTACCCCAGTCCTCAGCAGTCCAATCCCTGTACCTTTTGCAGAATCCTGTTCCTGATGTTTTTCCTGGAGAGAAGTGGCTTCTTTGCTGTCCTTCTTGACACCAGGCCATCCTCCAAAAGACTTCACCTCACTGTGCGTGCAGATGAACTCACACCTGCCAGCTGCCATTCCTGAGCAAGCTCTGTGCTAGTGGTGCCCCGATCCCACAGCTGAATCAACTTTAGGAGACGGTCCTGGTGCTTGCTGGACTTTCTTGGTGCCCTGAAGCCTTCTTCACAACAATTGAACCGCTCTCCTTGAAGTTGTTGATGATCCGATAAATGGTTGATTATGGTGCAATCTTACTGGCAGCAATATCCTTGCCTGTGAAGCTCTTTTTGTGCAAAGCAATGATGATGGCATGTGTTTCCTTGCAGGTAACCATGGTTGACAGAGGAAGAACAATGATTCCAAGCACCACCCTCCTTTTGAAGCTTCCAGTCTGTTATTCGAACTCAATCAGCATGACAGAGTGATCTCCAGCCTTGTCCTCGTCAACACTCACACCTGTGTTAACGAGAGAATCACTGACATGATGTCAGCTGGTCCTTTTGTGGCAGGGCTGAAATGCAGTGGAAATGTTTTTTTGTGGATTCAGTTCATTTGCATGGCAAAGAGGGACTTTGCAATTAATTGCAATTCATCTGATCACTCTTCATAACATTCTGGAGTATATGCAAATTGCCATCACACAAACTGAGGCAGCAGACTTTGTGAAAATTAATATTTGTGTCATTCTCTAAACTTTTGGCCACGACTGTACATATTACGTCAATTACCTCGACTAACCAGTGCCCCCACACATGGACTGGTACCCCCTGTATATAGCCTTGTTACAGTTATTTTATTGTTGCTCTTTCATTATTTGTTATTTTTCTATTTTCTTATTTTTTACTTTTTATTTATTTATGGTTTACTTCAGTTTATTTAGTAAATATTTTCTAAACACTTAAAAAAAACTGCATTGTTGGTTAAGGGCTTGTAAGCATTTCACTGTTGAAAAAATCGATTGGATTTGATTTGACAGCTACAGACAAACACCACACACACAAACGCCATACACATACTGTACATCGGTAAATGCACACACGAACGCACGCACGCACACACATCCACAAAAGCACTCTCTGACTCACCTATGCAGGCGCTCTCCCCTGAGGTCCAGGTCTTGTGGTACTGGCAGGTGACAGTCTTGGACCCCTTCAGAGTGTATCCAAGGGAGCAGAAGAACTCACAACGGGAGTTAAAGTAAGATCCATCTGAACACTTATAGCCACCATTAGCAGGCATCTGTAGCTTAGGACACCGGATCTCTGACAGGGAAACACAAATCAAGTCCAAAAATGTATTTTCACAAAGAGGGTGTATGATTAGCAGGTAGCTGATGAATCTGACAATGATTATATTGGTTGTGTGTATCTTCAGTGGTTACATACAGTACCAGTCAAAGGTTTGGACACACCTACTCTTTTACGGGTTTTTCTTTATTTGTACTACATTTCTACATTGTAGAATAACAGTGAAGACATCGTAACTATAAAATAACACATATGGAATCATGTAGTAACTAAAAAAGTGTTAAACAAAATCAAAAATATATTTTATACTTGAGATTCTTCAAAGTAGCCACTCTTTGCCTTGATGACAACTTTGCACACTCTTGGCATTCTCTCAACCAGCTTCATGAGGTAGTCACCTGGAATTCATTTAAATTAACAGGTGTGCCTTGTTAAAAGTTAATTTGTGTAAGACTAAGTCCATATTATGGAAAGAACAGCTCAAATAAGCAAGGATCACAGTTAAGCTTTCTGCCCATATAAGACATGTCTACTGTATGTCCTGGAAAGTTGGCTGTTACTTACAATGTCATTCTAGTCACATTAGCGCATATTAACAACAACCGTTCCAGTTTAGGGACACCGATCTTAAGACATGAAGGTCAGTCAATACTGAACACATCAAGAACTTTGAAAGTTTCTTCAAATGCAGTCGCTAAAACCATCAAGCGCTATGATGAAACTGGCTCTCATGAGAACCACCACAGGAAATGAAGACCCAGAGTTACCTCTGCTGCAGTGGATAAGTTCATTAAAGTTACCAGCCTCAGAAATTGCAGCCCAAATAAATGCTTCACAGAGTTCAAGTAACAGACATCTCAACATCAACTGTTCAGGCCTTCAAGGTTGAATTGCTGCAAGAAACCACTACTAAAGGATGGCAATAAAAAGAAGAGACTTGCTTGGGCCAAGAAACACAAGCAATTGACATTAAACCTGTGGGAATCTGTCATTTGGTCTGATGAATCCAAATTTGAGTGCCATGTCTTTGTGAGATGCAGAGTAGGTGAACGCTTGTGTGGTTCCCACCGTGAAGCATGGAGGAGAAGGTGGGATGTTGTGGGAATGCTTTGCTGATGACGCGGTCAGTGATTTATTTAGATTTCAAGGCACAATGAACCAGCATGGCTACCACAGCACTCTGCAGCAATACGCCATCCCATCTGGTTTGCACTTAGTGGGACTATCATTTGTTTTTCAACAGGACAATGGCCCAAAAACACACCTCCAGGCTGTGGAAGGGCTATTTATCCAAAAAGGAGAGTGATGGAGTGCTGCATCAGATGACCTGGCCTCCACAATCACCCGACCTCAACCCAATTGAGATGGTTTGGGATTTTTAAAATTTTATTTCACCTTTATTTAACCAGGTAGGCCAGTTGAGAACAAGTTCTCATTTACAACTGCGACCTGGCCAAGATAAAGCAGTGCGACAAAAACAACAACATAGAGTTACACATGGGATAAACAAACATACAGTCAATAACACAATAGAAATATATATACAGTGTGTGCAAATGTAGTAAGATTAGGGAGGTAAGGCAATAAATAGGCCATAGTGGCGAAATAATTACAATTTAGCATAAACACTGGAGTGATAGATGTGCAGATTATGATGTGCAAGTAGATGCTGGTGTGCAAAAGAGCAAAAATAAATAACAATATGGGGATGAGGTAGTTGGGTGGGCTATTTACAGATGGGCTGTGTGCAGGTGCAGTGATCGGTAAGCTGCTCTGACAGCTGATGCTTAAAGTTAGTGAGGGAGATGTAAGTCTCCAGCTTCAGTGATTTTTGCAATTCGTTCCAGTCATTGGCAGCAGAGAACTGGAAGGAAAGGTGGCCAAATGAGGAGTTGGCTTTCGGGATGACCAGTGAAATATACCTGCTGGAGCGCGAGCTACAGGTGGGTGTTGCAATGGTGAACAGTGAGCTGAGAAAAGACGGGGCTTTACATAGCAAAGACTTATAGATGACAAGGAGCCAGTGGGTTTGGCGACAAACATGAAGCGAGGGACAGTCAACGAGAGCATAGAGGTCGCAGTGGTGGGTAGTATATGGGGCTTTGGTGACAAAACGGATGGCACTGTGATAGCAAATTAGATGTAGTCTGAGTAGAGTGTTGGAGGCTATTTTGTAAATGACATCGCCATAGTCAAGGATTGGTAGGATAGTCAGTTTTATGAGGGTATGTTTGACAGCATGAGTGAAGGAGGCTCGACAATCAGATTGCATAGCGGAGAAGGTACGGTGGGATTCAAAACGGTTGGTGATCTGTTTGTTAACTTGGCTTTCGAAGACTTTAGCAAGGCAGGGCAGGATGGATATAGGTCTATAAGAGTTTGGGTCTAGAGTGTCTCCCCCTTTAAAGAAGGGAAGAAAGGTTGAACAGGCTAGTAAAAGGGATTGCAACAATTGCCGCAGAAAGAGAGGGTCCAGAAAAGAGAGGGTCCAGAAAGAGAGGGTCCAGATTGTCTAGCCCAGTTTATTTGTAGGGGTTCAGATTTTGCAACTTTTTCAGAACATCAGCTATCTGGATTTGGGTGAAGGAGAGGTGGGTGGGGGGGGCTTGGGCAAGTTTCTGCAGGGGGTGCAGAGCTGTTGGCCGGGGTAGGTGTAGACAGGTGGAAAGCATGGCTAGCCGTAGAAAAATGCTTGTTGAAATTCTCGATTATCGTGGATTTATCGGTGGTGACAGTGTTTTCTAGCCTCGGTGCAGTGGGCAGTTGGGAGGAGGTGATCTTATTCTCCATGCAGTGTCTCAAAACTGATGAGTTGGGATGAGTTGGCCCGCAGAGTGAAGGAAAAGCAGCCAACAAGTGCTCAGAGAGAATGCCAAGAGTGTGCAAAAGCTGTCATCAAAGCAAAGGGTGGCTACTTTGAAAAATCTAAAATCTATTTAGATTTGTTAAACACTTGTTTGGTTACTACATTATTCCATGTGTGTTATTTCTACAATGTAAAAAATTGTACAAATAAAGAAAAACCCTTGAATGAGTAGGTGTGTCCAAACTTTTGACTGGTACTGTATGTTTGGTGTAAAGGTGTCCAGTGATTTTGGGTCTCGCCAGTAGGCCAGGTGTGCGAGTTTGTGTGTGTGTGTGTGTGGTGGTCTCACCCCTGCAGGCGTAGTTTCCTGACCAATGTTTGCTGGCCATACACACCACCTCTGGGTGTCCCTGCTGCATCTCGTAACCCCTCTTACAGCGGATCTTACAGCGCGATCCCATCACGTTCTTATAATACTGCCCCCCGGGACTCCGACAACTCACGTCGCCATGCTTCACCTTGATGGGCGCGCACCAAGGGGTCCCTAAAAATGGGGTTGAGTGGGGAATAAGAGGGAGAGTTATAGCATTCACATAAAAGATTGAAATAAATGTCCTTCTGGTTCAGATGCTGCACAGACATCTTCCTATACAGGATAGAGGTAGACATTGTCTGTTTGTGCCGCAATGTAAATGAACTATTGGGGGCCGGGGGATATTTACCAGTGTTTTGGACATCCATGTGTTTTCTCACCTTACTGCTAAAATGAAGGGAGGCTATGAGTGTAAGTCAGGCAGTGAGTTTCCCATAGCAACATACATAATCCATACTGATTTATCACAGGACACAGTGTTTACAGCAGACTAAAGAGATTAAATCTGGAGTGCTAGTGTAAACCCATCCATCATCTTATCACAGGTAGACAGAATGATACAATGGCTTTGTCACTTACCATAATCCATACTGACAATAAGAAGTACTTGACAACAAGAAGTACTTGCTCGAGTAAAGAAAAGATAGAGGTTGAGAGTAAGGGAAATAGTTTGAGTGTGTGTGTGGGTGTCTGTCTGTCTTTGATCACTTTGATCCAGTGGATTTAAATGGGATCACTCAATCATACTGTTGATTAGAGCTACTAAACCACATCAATTGAACTATTAATAAATATAACCTTCAGAATGGAGGCTGAAGTGGATAATGATCTAGAGCTGATTTACAGCATGAGGGATAAAGATTTGTCAAAAGAACACTGAAGTTACCTCCAACTTTCCTCGACCAGTTGGATGGCTCTATCCATCCCTCAAAAGCTTACCTAAAGATTCCTTTTGGGAATGCCAAGTTTGAGGGGCCAGCAGGTTTGTATTCCAGGGAAATAAAATCTGCAGTCTTTTCCCCACTGGCTCAGAACACACACACTTTCTTGTAAGCACGCACGCACGCACGCACACACTCTCAAACATACACCCGCTGGACAGGAGCTGGACAGTTTGTGTGTTGGCTGTAACGCCAGTCTCCACTGTCATTGAGTAAAATAACACAATACTATATTTGAGTCTCTACAGAAGAGAAATAGTCCAGGAGTTTGGTTTGGCCCAGAGGGTAAAATTCCATGTCTAACTGACCTCAAAGAAAAGTTGAAAGTTAGTTTGACATAATTGTGTCAGTTTGTAAAACATGGGATGAAGCATATCGCTATCTTGTGGAGAAGAAAATAACATAGTTATGTACATCACATTGAAGTGAAAGACACACAGCTAACTTTGATTGGCTTTTCAAATAAAATAAATGTTTTCAATGTTGATAAAAAGTGAAGTCAATGCTTTGAGTTTAAAAGGCTTATTTCAACCCTAAACCTTCCTGCATCTTGAAAGCGAGTGCCAGAGTGTGTAAAAAGCGTGCGTGCGTGTGGCAGCAGAGCTTGGTCAAAGCATTCACCTCCGTTTCTACGAGCATATGCATCTTCATCATCTCCATAGCCATAGTATCCCGACCCTGAGAAAGTAAGAGGGAGAAGAAAGCAGCTAGTGACCAAGGCAGGGAGAGAGCAAGGCTGCATTCAAGATAAGAGTAGGGCTGCATTGGTTTCTGTATAGCACTTTGTGACATCTGCTGATGTAAAAAGGGCTTTATAAATACATTTGATTGAAAGGGTTTATCAACGTTTCAAAACATGATGTGGGCCTAATCCTTCAACAAAAGATTTGGGTTGGACTTTACTGGTGTTTTGCAAGAGGTCATTATTAAATCAAGATTATCACTGTTGAAAACGTTGCTAAACTATTCCTCCCAAGAGGAATGAGAGAAATCTTGTTAACACATGCAGAGAAGAAGAACCCCAAGGGAGCCTTTCTCCCCAGCTGGTTTGGCACAATGAATCACTTTTACTGCAACCTTGTTCTAAAACCAGTGGTGCAATGGCAACCTCACACTGGGGTCACATTCAGTAAGTATGAAACTGAAGGAAACGTTTTGAAACGGAGGAGGAACTACCTAAACCTTTTCTCCATTCCAAAATGTTGTTCTCCTGTTTGTTCTTGCTGAAATGTGACTCAGGGGCTTGTTGTGAGGTCACCAACATACTTACTGTGATGTGACTAGTGCTCCAATATTGGTTTCCTTTCCTTCTCTCCTTCTTGGTCACTATGAGAGCAGAGGTCGACCGATTATGATTTTTCAACGCCGATACCGATTATTTGGATGACCAAAAAAAGCCGATACCGATTAAATCGGAAGATTTTTTATTTATTTATTTGTAATAATGACAATTACAACAATACTGAATGAACACTTAATTTAACTTAATATAATACATCAATAAAAATCTATTTAGCCTAAAATAAATAATGAAACATGTTCAATTTGGTTTAAATAATGCAAAAACAAAGTGTTGGAGAAGAAAGTAAAAGTGCAATATGTGCCATGCAAAAAAGCTCATGTTTAAGTTCCTTGCTCAGAACATATGAAAGCTGGTGGTTCCTTTTTATACTTCTTTTGGCTGCAGGGGCAGTATTGAGTAGCTTGGATGAATAAGGTGTCCAGAGGTGCCCAGAGTAAACGGCCTGCTCCTCGGTCCCAGTTGCAAATATATGCATATTATTAGTACATGTGGATAGAAAACACTCTGTGTTCAAAACTGTTTGAATGATGTCTGTGAGTATAACATAACTCATATGGCAGGCAAAAACCTGAGAATATATCCAAACAGGAAGTGGGAAATCTGAGGTTTGTAGTTTTTGAACAGCCCTATCGAATACACAGTGGGATATGGTTCATGTTGCACTTCCTAGGGATGACCAGATGTCAACCGTCTTTAGAAGCTTGAATGAGGCTTCCACTGTGACGTGGGGCTGGATGAGAGCTCTTTGAGTCAGTGTTCTGGCAGAGAGCCAGGTCCTGGTCAGCGCATTTCACATGAGAGCGACCTGAGTTCCATGGCTTTTCTACAGACAATGGAATTCTCTGGTTGGAACGTTATTGAAGATTTATGATAAAAACATCCTAATGATTGATTCTATACTTAGATTGAAATGTTTCTACGACCTGTAATATAACTTTTTGAACTTTTCGTCCGATGTTTGCCTGGACCTGCACGAGCGTTTGGATTTGAGTACTAAACGCCCTAACAAAAGTAGCTACTTGGACATAGATAATGGACATTATCGAACAAATCAAACATTAATTGTGGAACTAGGATTCCTGGGAGTGCATTCTGATGAACATCATCAAAGGTAAGGGAATATTTATAATGTAATTTCTGATTTCTGTTGACTCCAACATGGTGGATAAAAAATAATAATTTCTGAGCGCCGTTCTCGGATTATTGCATGGTTTGCTCTTTCCGTAAAGCTTTTTTGAAATCTGGCACAGCGGTTGCATTAACTTCTTATGGCTGGGGGGCAGTATTGAGTAGCTTGGATGAATAAGTTGCCCAAAGTAAACGGCCTGCTCCTCAGTCTCAGTTGCTAAAATATGCATATTATTATTAGTATTGGATAGAAAACACTCTAAAGTTTCTAAAACTGTTTGAAAGATGTCTGTGAGTATAACAGAACTCATATGGCAGGCAAAGTCCTGAGGAGAAATCAAAACAGGAAGTGAGAAATCTGAGCTTTGTATGTATTCACCAGCGTCCCCAATGAAATCCCCTTGAGATATTAATGATGTTGCACTGCCTAGGGGTTCCAGATGTTATTCTAGATGTCAACCTTCAATAGAAATTTGAATGAGACTTCTACGGTGTTGTGGGAGTGAATGAGAGCAGAATCTATCAGATGTCTGGCAGTCAGCCATTTTCTGATCACGCTTATTCCTCATGGTATTCACTTGCGTTCCATTGCTCATGAAGACATGAAGGAATGCTCCGGTTGGAACTTTATTGAAGCTATATGTTAAAAACATCCTAAATATTGATTCTGTACTTAGTTTGAAATGTTTCTTCGACCTGTAATATAACTTTTTGAAGTTTTTGTCCGATGTAACGCTGACCAGAATGAGCGTTTGGATATGTATACCAAACACGCTAACAAAAGAAGGTATTTGGACATAAATAACAGACATTATCGAACAAAACAAACATTTATTGTGGACCTGGGATTCCTGGAGTGCTTTCTGATGTAGATCATCAAAGGTAAGGGAATATTTATCATATAATTTCTTGTTTATATTGACGCCATCATTGCGGCTATTGTGACGTTTACTTCTGAGCGCCGTCGCAGATTGTTGCATGGGTTTCTTTTTCCGTAAAGTTAAAAAAAAATCTGACACAGCGGTTGCATTAAGGAGAGGTATATCTATAATTCCATGTGTATAATTTGTATTATCATCTACATTTATTATGAATATTTCTGTTGAATGATGTGGGTATGCAAAATCACTGGATGTTTTTGGAACTAGTGAATGTAACGCGCCAATGCAAACTCATATTTTGATAAATATGAACTTTATCAAACAAAACATACATGTATTGTGTAACATGAAGTCCTATGAGTGTCATTTTATGAAGATGATCATCAGTGATTAATCTCTATTTGTGGTTTTTGTGACTGGCTGGAAAATATTTTGCTGGAAAAATGGCTGTGTTTTTCTGTGGCTATGAGGTGACCTAACATTATCGTTTGTGGTGCTTTTGCTGTAAAGCATATTTGAAATCGGACACTGTGGTGTGATTAACAACAAGATTACCTTTAAAATGGTATAAGATACATGCATGTTTGAGGAATTGTAATTATGAGATTTCTGTTGTTTTGAATTTGGCGCCCTGCACTTTCACTGGCTGTTAACGGGATTGCAGCCCTAAGAAGATTTAACATGAGACTTCAATATTCCAAGGTAAGAGGTTTTAGGTTGTAGTTAATATTATATTTATAGGACTATTTCTCTCTATACCATTTGTATTCCATATACCTTTGACTATTGGATGTTCTTATAGGCACTTTAGTATTGCCAGTGTAACAGTATAGCTTCCGTCGCTCTCCTCGCTCCTACCTGGGCTCGAACCAGGAACACATCGACAACAGCCACCATTTGAAGCAGCATTTCTCATTGCTGCACAAAATCTGCATCCCTTGCAGAACAAGGGGAAGAACTACTCCAAGTCTCAAAGCGAGTGACGTTTGAAACGCTATTAGCGCGCACACTGCTTACTAGCTAGCCATTTCACTTCGGTTACACCAGCCTAATCTCGGGAGTTGATAGGCTTGAAGTCATAAACAGCGCAATGCTTGAAGCATTACTAAGAGCTGCTGGCAAAATCACGAAAGTGCTGTTTGAATGAATGCTTACGAGCCTGCTGCTGCCTACTATCGCTCAGTCAGACTGCTCTATCAAATATCAAATCATAGACTTAATTATAACATAATAACACAGAAATACGAGCCTTTGGTCATTAATATGGTCGAATCCGGAACCTATCATATTCGCATATACCCTGACTCTGTGTGCAATGAACGCAAGAAAAGTGACACAATTTCACCTGGTTAATATTGCCTGCTAACCTGGATTTCTTTTCACTAAATATGCAGGTTTAAAAATATATACTTCTGTGTATTGATTTTAAGAAAGGCATTGATGTTTATGGTTAGGTACACGTTGGAGCAACGGCAGTCCTTTTCCCGCACCGCATCGATTATATACAACGCAGGATACGCTAGATAAACTAGTAATATCATCAACCATGTGTAGTTAACTAGTGATTATGATTGATTGATTGTTTTTTATAAGATAAGTTTAATGCTAGCTAGCAACTTACCTTAGCTTCTTACTGCATTCGTGTAACAGGCAGGCTCCTCGTGGAGTGCAATGTAAAGCAGGTGGTTAGAGCGTTGGACTAGTTAACTGTAAGGTTGCAAGATTGAATCCCCGAGCTGACAAGGTAAAAATCTGTCGTTTTGCCCCTGAACAAGGCAGTTAACCTACCGTTCCTAGGCCGTCATTGAAAATAAGAATGTGTTAACTGACTTTCCTAGTTAAAAAGGTGTACAAAAAAAAAATAAGAATTCGGCCAAATCGGGGGGCCAAAAATAACGATTTCCGATTGTTATGAAAACTTGAAATCGGCCCTAATTAAATCGTCCATTCCGATTAATCGGTCGACCTCTATGTGAGAGAGCTAGAAAAAGAAATGGCCCTTCCAATAGAAATCTGGCTTATTGCTTTCATCTGTCAAGATATTTGATATCAGTTGTCAAAAGGAAAGCAGATATGAGTATTGGGACGTTGCTTGTCTGGCAGACAATGCTTCGCTGTCACAGCAAAATTACTGCATGATCTAGAGCCTTCTGCTTCAAAATGATACATAACCTTTCAATTCACAATGCAAGATAAAGGAGTGACATGAGGGAGAGAGAAAAAGGTGAGGATTATAGTGAAGGGAGCGGGAGAGAGAATGGGTGAGGGAAGGAAAGGGGTGTAAATGGGAGAGAGGAGTGAGGAGCGAGCTCAGATATGCCCAATCGCTACCAGAGGAGGATGTTGTGGACTCCAACCCAGTGTGAATGTGTTCTCTGTTCAGGATCCATGAGGGACAAAACAGACAGAGAAGTCTTTCACTCCTGCTACAGCTACACGCTCCCAGCCCGGCGGGCGTACATACACGTCAGCCAAATGCCTAACGTGCACTGCGGTTTTAGTAGTCAGATCACACTGCTACTGAGCACATCCTTATACAGACCCTGAATCTGATTTGGCTGACTGAGGGGAAAACTCACGGGCACACAGCCAAGGAAGTCTATCAGAGGGAAACAGACATATCTGGGAAACTAATCACAGGTGTGTGCCACTGCTTCAGATCAGTTCTATAACAAGCTTGCAGTCAATTCACTGCCTACAGTGAGGTTATATATGACTATCCTTACAGAGTACGACCGCTATATGGCCCAACACCAGAGTGCACATGGAGAACTTACCACACATCTCTACTGGGCTTTGTTATGGAGCCATAATAGACAACAGACAACAGAGTAAATCTAACACACACACACGTAGGCCTTCCTTTCTCTCTCTATCGAGACTGTTCTACAGATTACTATCCTGCTACAACAACTAAAGTTCTGCTCTGATTTTTTGGTTTTGTTATTCTGTAATAAATTGAATCCTAGGGGGCTCTACTGATACACCATACCAGCAGAGAGCCTCATAGCCTATAGCAGGGGATATTTCCCAGAGGCAGAGCTAGTCCATCTTCTCCACATGCACATCCTTAGAGACAAAGGCAGCCAGTTAGACTGACACTCACATCCCATCCAGCAATCTGCAGCAGAGGGCATAACACATTATTATAGACGTGTCTCTCTCCTTTCCTAAGGGATCTTAGAGGGATCTTAGAATACCGCAGTACTGTTCCTTTTCCACTCAAAGCGGTCTCCAGAACAGCCAGGGATAAAATAACACTATGATTAACTTGAAACGATCTCATCCACATCATCAAATTGAGCCAGCCTTGAATAAAAGCTGATATGCTGAGAAGTTGACACTCAACTTGGCAGTATAAAGTTATTTCTTATTTGCTTAACATCAGTGTGTGAATGAAGGCCGGATCCAGAGTTTTCAATAACAAAGAAAGAGAAAACCTATAAGTTGTCATTCATCCACATAAACATGGTCCCGGTCCCAACAGTCTTTCTGTCAGTGCACTGAGGTTTGGAATCAGACAGAATCCCTAACAGTCTCTCTCTTCTTTTCTCTTCTCTCTCACAGTGAAAATGACTCCTCAGAGGGTGGGAAGACGTCAGAGCGAACACGGTGTTGATAAAACAGAGAGAGCGAGAGAGAGGCTCTCCTGCCAAGCTCAATGAGAACAACAGGGCCAGTGGGAACACAAACTGAGGTTCCAGTCAGCTTTATTCAGCTGAGCTGTGCGTAATAGGAATCAATGACAGGGTTAATGTAGAAACATGCCAGGAGGAGAACTGAACAGGCAGTACAGGCATCTGTTATTTCATCTGGGCATTAGAAACACATAGACTAAAGACAGTGAAGTGATTTGACCATATTTTTTGCACTGCCTCTGTGCACAACTTCCCTTTAATAGATCTCTTCCTCAACCAACCACTTTAACTCGTGTTCTCTCCAACATCACATGCTCACGACACCTTTCTTAACGCATCAATCACTGACTCGCTTACCGTCATGCTCTCTTTCTCTCTCACCATGGAAAATGAGAAGAACCATTATTACTGCTACTCCAGTGGTATTAGTAAGCTGGCAGGCTTAGAGAATTCCCTGGGTTACATCACTCTGTGTTAAGACGGCATGTTTGAGCTTTCTGACAATTAACTATACATACAAGGTCACTCACCTACCATAGACCAACAGAACAGCAGTCCATTTGTAAAATATGAATGATTCATAGAGTCATTATGACTGGGTTTCACTGTAAGTAGAAATGCATGCTGAGCGAGCAATAAAGGAGAAGGCGTCACTGAGTGTGTATGTGTGTCTGTGTGAGTGTCTGCTTGTGCTGACAGAGAAAACAGTAATGAGACGGGACAAAGGAGACAGCGGCAACCATCTTGTTTTTTGACACAGCAGCCGAGACAGAAACATACAGAGTTCCGGAGAGAACCAACCATCAAACCCTTCCCTTGCCAGTTACCACCCATCTTCATATGCCCTGGAGGTAGCATCAACACTCATCAACACATAAAGTAACAACACTCAGCCTGTCTCTCAGTAGACACCTCAATGCATTCTATAACACCAAAGCAAAGAAAGGCTACTAAGGCTACTTAAAACCCAAACCATCCACCCTTCTCAACCCCCTTTAAAAACACACACACACATAAATTACACCACATAAAGTCTAACTAACAACCCCCAAATAAATACAAAGACCCCTGTTAAATCAACCCCCATAAACACACACACTCACAAGCACACAGACTCACCAGTGACCTCCAGCTATAAGCATCAGTTTGACAAGCTGTGTTTACCCTGTCAGTGTAAATCTAACTCCAGTAGCATATGCACATGTTTCAGCCTGTTTCTCAGACAGAAGTGGTGAGCCGCGCCGCCACTGGACAAGACACATACATCTCCAAATCAACACCCTCAAGCACACACACCCACACAATCTCTCTGTCTGACACATATTACATCTCTAACCTTGATACAGACATACACATGCACATACACTCCATGATAAACGCACACGTATACACCCATGCATCCAAACTATTATACAGTCCCATCTCGTCTTGAACTTATTTCAGCTTCTCATTACTCTTCAGTGAATGTTCCTCTGCAGGATACTGTCCCTGCCCTGTTGGCACCCAGCCATCTGGAAAACTCTCTCAGTGTGTGTGTGTGTGTGTGTGTAAGTGCTTGCATATATGTGTGTGTGACTTTGTGTGAAATTATTGTGTAACCAAGCTAAGATGAGAGAACACTACATGGAATCAAATCAATCGACCAGCAAAAAATAAAACAACTATAATGGTCTCTCTATCCCATCATGGTGTCTGTCTACCTTTAAATCAATGGTATGGCCTGTTGACGGTTCCATTCAACTGGTACAGTCCTCCTGTCACCCTCCAAAGAGACCCTACAATCTTATTAAACAAAACCACCCAGCACTGGACAGACACTGACTCCACAGATCTGCGGGTCTAGGAAAGCTAGGAAATGGGAGGAGGCAGCCCGAGCAAATGTGCAGTTAATCCGAACACAGGAGCCCTTGTGTGGCTTGTGGCCGGTGACGGCTCCGACATCCCGGAGCTATGGGCTCTGATTGCAGAGCACGGAGCTCCAATGCCGGTCACACTGGGGTGGACTGTAGTCTGGAAATATTTACTGGAGACGTGGAATTATCTAGGGTATTGACAATTTCGATGTGATTCGCCACTCTGTTGACTGAAATCATAGACCATTAGCTAGGTAAAGATTAGTTACATTTTGGCACGTTTAACGTACATATCCCCTTGTTAAACGAATGTACAACTGTTAAACTCATTACCCACTGGACACACTGGTTGAATCAATGTTATTTCCACGACATTTCAATGAAATTACGTTGAACCAACGTGGAATAGCTGCGTTGAATTGACGTCTGTGCCCAGTGATATAGCGCCCTTACTTTGCATGGCAAAATAACTTGAACAAAGGACTTAATTAATCAATGTTTTTTACAGGCTATAGCACGAAGGTAAGCTAAGGCACCATGTACATAATGCTGGCTTTAGTGTCTCTCATGAATTCTGCGGGAGACGTCCCCCAGATGCGCACTGCATTCCCCCTTTTACCCTAGCCTCACCCCCCTCCACGTAAACATAAAATGTGGCTCTCAAAAAGTAACGGTGGGATATAGGCTAACCGATAATGAATACGTAATAACAGAACAAATTGCAACAACCACTAACTATGTTATGCAAATATCTAAAAACGTTACATTTGAGAAATGTAAATTAAATGGACGGTGTCCATTTGGACACTAGTGGGTTAACTAAATCCCTCTGATCCGCGGGATGGATAAATATTTGCAATTCCTTACCTTCATACGCTAAACTGAAGAAGAGCTGGACAAACACGAACAGGGACACTACCAGCCAGGTGTCCATATTCAACATCTTTGTAAAGTACAGGAAAACTTCCAAGGCATTCCAACTTTCCAAAGACCCGCCTCCTGCTCCAGAAACACGAGAGGATACTCCACCAGGATCCTAATCGAATCTGGCCTGAGCCACGGCGCGCGCGTCACAGCTAAGTGCAGCAACACTGAACTAAACACTGCAAACAACTCTAACAAATTATAGTAGACATTTTAACCTGCAACAAAGGGACTTTGTTTTCATACAATAGCTTACGCATTTAGGTCTAGTTGCCACTTGCCAAGGCTGCTGGGGAAATACATTCCCCAAGAAAAAAAATCTAAAAGCACAACCAAATAAAGGCATCTCAAACACCAAAGTGATACATCATTGCTGGACACACACACACACACACACACAATTCAGTCCCATTCACAATCCTATTTTCCCTAACCCCAACCTATACTCTTACCCTAACCTTAGCTCCTAACCCCCCAAACTAACCTAGATCCTAACACTAATTCTAACCTTAACCCTAAACCCCCTAGAAATAGTATTTGACCTCGTGGGAACTAACAACATTTCCCCAGTTAGTCAAATTTGTTTGTTTACTATTCTTCTGGTCCCCACAAGTATAGTTAAACATGTCCATTCACGTCCACACACACAGAAAGAGATCTCACACAGACACTCGCACATGAGTGGTGAGAGAAAGTATACAGCTGATGAAAGACTCTCCACCACCACACACACACACACACACATGCGCTCTCACACTCACACACAGCTTTGGCTGCCTGCCTGCCAGTTCTCCTCTCTGGTCTCTTTAGGGGCGAGTCTCCACATGAAGGTGTTAAGGTGCTCCTTGTCTTCACAGGAAACAGGAGAGGGTAGTGTGAGTCAAACAGAGCTTCTGTGCAGTAGCCTCTCAGGAACTATAATAACAATAACACCAAACCAGACTGAACTAGGCTGAAACACAAAAAACTGCATGTGTGTGCGCGTGACTGCACGTGTTTGTTTCTCCTACATGTACTGCAGAAATTGATGTTTTAGATTCTAGAAGGGATCCCATGTCTTCTGCTGGCTCCAAGTGCCCTTCCAGACAGTCATAGTACATTCATCTATAATTACAGTATACTGAACTCTAGGGGTTAATGATACCCTATCACCTAGGTATAGAGACAGAACAATCATCTTTAACTATGTCTACTATATCTACTAGAAAAACAGTCTTTGCTCCTGACAGTCCTGTGAAATTCTCAATTTCTCTTTATTTAATACAAATATCTGTATATTACAATTCAGTACAGTATAGTGCATGAGTACACTCAGTTTAGTACCTTACAGTACAGTTGGGCATATTGTGTAAATTGTATGCAGATATTGATTAAATTCAAGGAGTTTACGTAGGGTCGTGCTGTATATTGAGCACCTGGCTTAGTTTTCTGAGGTCCAGACCCATTCCAGCTGTTATTAACAGTCAGGTTATGGGTTCTGACCCAAATAAAATTGGGAACCATTGATGTCCAGTATATTTCACTTCAGCTCCAGGTACTGGGGTAAGACATTGTTCCAGAACTGTTGGGATTCTTGGGTTCCATTGGCCTGTTTTCCCCCTGTGGTCCTCAGCTTGGTGCGGGCTGGTGGTTTGGGTTTCTCCATTGGGGGCTCTTCCTTCCCTTTCCTGCTGGGGGGAGCTGCTTTAGGTGGTACGCTCTGTGACCCTTTCTTTATCCCTTTCTGTGATTTTCTCTCTTCTTCTTCCTCGTCCTCTTCCTCTCCCTCTTCGTCCTCTCCTTTACCATCTTCCTCCCCCTCTTCTTCTTCCTCTCCCTCTTCATCTTCCTCTCCCTCCTCTTCCTCTCCTTTACCATCTCCCCCCCCCTCTTCTTCTTCTTCCTCTCCCTCTTCATCTTCTTCTCCCTCCTCTTCCTCTCCTTTACTATCTTTCTCCTCCTTTTCTTTATCCTCTTCCTCTTCTTCTCCTTCCTCCTCTCCCGCTCCCGCTTCCTCCTCATCCATCTCCCCTTTCTGTTCACATGTGCCCTCTTCTTCCTCTTGTTCTACCTCCCCATCACTTGTCTTATTTTCTTTCCCTTCTTTTTTACCTCCCCCCTTCTCCTCCCCCTCCCTGTTTTTTCCCTTCACTTCCTCCTCTTGCCACTCCCTTTCCTCTTTTGGTTTATTTGCTTCCTCATCTCTCTCTTCATGCACTCCTCTTTCCTCTTCCTGTTTTTCACCATCCCCCTTTTCACTCTCATCCTCTCCTTTCTCCTCATTTTTCTCTTCTCTTTCTTTCATATCCTCATCCTTTCCTTCATCTTCTCTATTCTTAATTTCCTCTTCTTCCTCCTCCCCTTCACCCTCTTCCTTTCCTTCATCCTCCCCCTCTCCTTGCTGTCTTTCTTCTTCCTCCTCCTCCTCTCCTTCCTTTTCTCCTTCTGCTTCTTTGTCTCCCTCTTCTTCTTCTTCCTCACCTTTTCCACCTTCAACCTCTTCCTCTCCCCTGGCTTCTTTCTCATCATCTTCTCGTCCCTCCTCACCCTTTTCAACTTCGTTGTTCTCATCCTTTTCACCTTCCTTTTCATCCTCACCCTCTCCTGCATCATCCTCACCTTCTCCACTTTCTTCATCCTTTCCCTCGTCCTCTTCTTCCTCCCCCTCCTCCTCACATACACCTGCCTCCTCCCCCTCCTCATTTTCTTTACTTTCACTACCTTCCTTATCCTCTCCCTCTCCTTCCTCCTCTGCTCCACTCTCTTCGTCTTCTTGGTTCTCTCCTTCCTCCTCTGCTCCACTCTCTTCCTCTTCTTGGTTCTCTCCTTCATCCTCTGCTCCACTCTCTTCATCTTCTTGGTTCTCTCCTTCCTCCTCTGCTCCACTCTCTTCATCTTCTTGGTTCTCTCCTTCCTCCTCTGCTCCACTCTCTTCCTCTTCTTGGTTCTCTCCTTCCTCCTCTGCTCCACTCTCTTCGTCTTCTTGGTTCTCTCCTTCCTCCTCTGCTCCACTCTCTTCGTCTTCTTGGTTCTCTCCTTCCTCCTCTGCTCCACTCTCTTCCTCTTCTTGGTTCCCTCCTTCCTCCTCTGCTCCACTCTCTTCGTCTTCTTGGTTCTCTCCTTCCTCCTCTGCTCCACTCTCTTCCTCTTCTTGGTTCTCTCCTTCCTCCTCTGCTACACTCTCTTCGTCTTCTTGGTTCTCTCCTTCCTCCTCTGCTCCACTCTCTTCGTCTTCTTGGTTCTCTCCTTCCTCCTCTGCTCCACTCTCTTCCTCTTCTTGGTTCTCTCCTTCCTCCTCTGCTCCACTCTCTTCGTCTTCTTGGTTCTCTCCTTCCTCCTCTGCTCCACTCTCTTCGTCTTCTTGGTTCTCTCCTTCCTCCTCTGCTCCACTCTCTTCCTCTTCTTGGTTCTCTCCTTCCTCCTCTGCAAACTCAGTGGCTTTACTTTCTGCTTTTTCTGCTTGTTTATCTTCTTTCTCTTCTGCTGATACCTCACTCTTGCTCTCAGCCTCACTTCCTGATTCATCACCACTCTCCTCGTTTTCATACTCACTCAAATTGCTCTCCTCCTCTTCCTCTTTTTTTTTATCCCCACTCTGTTCATCACTGGACTCTTCTTCACTCATCTCCTCCTCTCCACTTGTCCCAGAACTACTTTCGCCCTCTTCTCCTTCCCCCTCACTCTGTGCACTCGTCTCCTCTCCCTCCTCCTCTAGGCTTGCCTCAGAATCACTCTCTTTGCTCTCCTCCCCATCACTTGTCCCCTCACTATCACTCTTCTCTTCTTTCTCCTCCCCCTGTACTGCGCCCTCATCACTTTTCTCTTCTTCCTCCTCCCCCTTTATAGTTGCATCACTATCACTCTTCTCTCCCTGTTCCCACTCTCCTGTCCCCTCACTCTCACACCTCTCGTCTTCCTCCTCCCCCTCTCCTGTCCCCACACTATCACTCGTTTCTTCTTCTTCTTCAGCCTCCGCATCCTCTTCACTCTTTTCTTCTGCCTCACCGCCCTCGCTGTCTTCACTCTTTTCTTCTGCCTCTGCGCCCTCGCTCTCTTCACTCTTTTCTTCTGCCTCTGCGCCCTCGCTCTCTTCACTCTTTTCTTCTGCCTCTCCGCCCTCGCTGTCTTCACTCTTTTCTTCTCTACCCTCCTCTCCCTCTCCGCTGGCCACAGTATCACTGTCTTCACTGTTATCTTCCAGACCCTTAACACTTCTGTAATCCTCTTTTTCCTCTTGTTTGGTGCTCTCCATTTCTGTCCCATCTCCATGTCTCTTTGTGGACTCTTTATCTTCATCATCCTCAGCTCCCGAACTTTGACTACTAGAGTTCTCATCATAATCGACCTTGGCCTGACCCCCTGACCTCTCGCTAGCAGCCTCTGTGGTTTCTGGGTCCTTCTCAATAATCCTGCTCCCCACTTCCTGATCAGAATTCCTGAGGGTGCCGATGCGGGCGTCAGTCCTCTTGCTTTGCTCTGCTGTGCTTGGATCTGATGTTGAAGAAGAGGGTGATGTGGAGGAAGGCTGGGTGATGGCGCTCTGTTTGGTGAACCTCTCTACCCGGCTGGACCGCCGAGGAGGGATAGAAGTGTCTGTGTCACTCTCCGACTGAATCCCCCTCACGCTCGTCACCACCTCACTCAGGACCCCCATGGCTGTCCCCGCCATCCCCACATCTGGAAGGAGAGAGGCTGCATCGCTGAGAAATCCTCCCCAGCTAGGCTTCCCCTTCTGGGATTCATCAAAGGCATCTTCCCCTGGGACCTCCACTCTATCCCTGACCTGACAGACAACCAGTGACTTTGTTGACTTCTTATCTCCAGCATTTTGAGGTAGTGCATCTGATAATGAGAGTGATGTGACTGGTGATTTGGCCTTTAAGGTAGGTTCTACTAAGACTGCTTGGCTGGAAACCTCTGTCGGCTTGCTTTTCAGTTTCACTGGGACTCCCTCTAACTCAGTTAGTTTCGCTTCAACATCTTTTGGTTTGGGCACATGTTTTGTTTTGGTGGTTGCACTTTCTTTTTCTTTGCCTTTATCTTTAACTGCCATTTTGTTCCCCACTATTGTCCCTGACTCGTTGAAAGTAATAGACTCTTCCATCTTCTCTTCATTCACCTCTTTTGCCTTCTTTTTTCCTTTTATTGGAGTGCCTTTACATTCAGATGGTTTGTTATCATCTACAATCTTCTTGGGAATGCTCTTTACTTTCAAAGGAATGGTTTCAGCAGTAGCCTTAATTGGAGTTGTTTCCTTTTCCACAGGTTTACCTTTAACTTTGATTGGAGGGGACATGATCTCTTGAAGTGGTTTATTTTGAACTTCAATTGTTTTAGTATATTCCTCTGCAATTTTAGATTTCTTGTCTTTGAAAGCCTCTTTACCTTGAACTTTTACAGGGCCTTTACCTTTCATCTCTGTACCTTTATTCATCTCAGACAGCTTACTTTGACCATGTTTTGGAGTGCTGGGTTTAGATTCAGACAGTTTGTTTTGACCATGTTTTGGAGTGCTGGGTTTAGATTCAGACGGTTTGTTTTGACCATGTTTTGGAGTGCTGGGTTTAGATTCAGACTGTTTGTTTTGACCATGTTTTGGAGTGCTGGGTTTAGATTCAGACAGTTTGTTTTGACCATGTTTTGGAGTGCTGGGTTTAGATTCAGACGGTTTGTTTTGACCATGTTTTGGAGTGCTGGGTTTAGATTCAGACGGTTTGATTTGACCATGTTTTGGAGTGCTGGGATTAGATTCAGACAGTTTGTTTTGACCATGTTTTGGAGTGCTGGGTTTAGACACAGATATCTGGATCTGGCTGTGTGTAGGAGTGCTAGGTTTCGATACGGATAACTTGCTTTGTTTCTTTGCTGGTGAAATTGGTTTAGACCCTGCTTTACCTGTGCTTTGCAGATTACTACCTGTCAGTTTACTGGTGTTCACTTTGATGCCAGAATTTTCTGCTGTCATGGCAATGTTTTCCTTGCCGCTGGCTGGGGTCTGAGGGTTCATTAAGCATTTGGGGCTCTTTGGGGGCGTGCCCTCTGCCTTTAATGAACTCAAGCTGGAGCCTCTCAGAAGCTCGGTAGGAAGGGCCTTATGGGAAAGTAGCTGCAGCTTCCTGTTGGCCGGGGCTTGTTCAACCTCCATTTCTGCCTCCTTAACAGCTCTCCTCAGAGCCCGACCCTTTTTATGTCCCTGGAGCGATAGAGAAAGAGTGAAAGAGACAGGAAGAGAAAGACAGAGAAAGTTGTAAAGAGAAATAAAAGTAAGAGAGCAAAGGAAGAATTAGATGAAAACAGGATAAGGTTTTGCAAAAAATAGAGAATATTCAAAGAGTAGAGAAAAAGGATTTGAAACATAAAGAGGAGACAGTAAAGTGTAAAGCAGAATAAAGTAGCTAAAAGGTAGAGTAAAGGAGAAAAGGAGAAAGACTTGTAGATGGCAGTCCTTATTTCCTCTCCCTTCCAGTAAATACAATAACATACCTTATCCTTCTGTTCTGCAGATGTAGTCCCAGTCTCATCGCCAAAATCTCCCCCTGATGGTAATGCCTGCCTCAAAGAGAACAGGACACAAGTCTCACAACCAAACTCAACATCTCATTGAACTATATAGAGATACGGCAATACTTACATAGAAGTTCTTATAATGAAACCACTATAAAGGGTTACAACACAAAAGCTATAATCTTCTTTCCATCAGGAATGTAAACAAAGTGTGTGTAATCAGCTTTCCTGCAGGCAAGCATGAGCCTACAAACCACATAACTAGAGGCCGGTAGGAAGAACTAAGACGTATGGCGATTCAATCCCTCTATTTTTTCCCCATCTCCGCTGGAAATAAATGATAATCTAAGATAATGAGAGGGTGCTCATTGCCAAGGCAACCTTTATTAGAATATTTTCCATTACAATTCATTAACATATGCACCTTCATCAACGTGTGCCAAACTCATCTATCTCATAACTTCTCATATACTACACCTCAGAGGCTCTCATGGACTAGATAAAACCTGTACAGTATACACTCAGGCTCATAGCACACAAGACACTGTAATGGCTCTGTGTAAGGAATGACCTCAGATGCATGGGAGAGGAAGCACAACGAAAAGAAAAGCCTGGTCTTCCCAATATCATGTGTTTCTCTAGCTGCTCTCTCTCCTCCACGTCTGTTGTTCACAGTGCTGGATGTCATTGTGTGCTGCAACAAGCATGGTCTGATGAAGACTGTGATGAAGATATTGTTGGTAAAAACATTGTGCTTGTATCACTAAAAGCATCCAGCTTCTGTGGCAGTGTTTGGCTGTGTGTAGCTAAATACGCTTCTCATCTGAACACTGGAGACTCCCTCACAGTCTCCCTCAGCAGGAGTCATGGAAACATGGACGTGAAGTGTGTCGTCATCCCAGCCAAGTCAACACTATGGATTAGCTACACACAAGGAGGTGCTGTATGTGTGTGTGTATGTGTATACTTGTTCTGTGTGTGTATGGTGATGGGAGGGATGGTGGCAGGGACATGGGTTAAGCTCAAACACATTTGTTTATTGGCAGGAGCCATCTGTAGCACTGAAGCTGCCTCGAGGAGACTTATGACATATTTTCTTGGAAAAGCAAATGAGCGTGAGACAGATACAGAAACAGATGGAGAGATTCCAAAACAAGTACAATTAAAATGAATGGTTTTGGGTCCCCCCCCCCCCCCAGTGTTCCACCAAATGGAAAATGCCCCCCTATCTCACTCACACACACACACACACACACACAAGTGCGCTGAGCTATGCACATTTTCCTGGAATACTCAAAGACTGCCTGCAAACACTGTTTCCTGCCTTGGAGCACCCAGGCCAGACCAAAGTAAAGGACAACAGAAAACCCAGACAAACGTAGAGGGGAACAGAGACCATTATGATCCCAGGCCAAAGACATTGTGCCCACATACTGTACCTCAGAAGAAAGCAAGACAGCATACCTACCTACACATAACACATGCTACAAATGGTAATATTCTATTTTAAAACCACTGTACTCACCAGGTCTGGCAACATGTCTTTATTGTCCCCTTCATCCATGTTCTTCTCCAAATTCTCAATGAGCATCCGGCTGTCAGTTGCTTCTATCACAGTGTCCTTGGTCCTCTCTGTAAATACAGATACTGAGAACATGGCTGCACTGGGATAGGTCCAGACTTGGGTTCAAATAATATTTCAAAAATCTCAATTACTTTCACATACATTCAATGTAAGAATTCAGATATACAGTACCAGTCAAAAGTTTAGACACACCTACTCAATGGTTTTTCTTTATTTTTACTATGTAATAATAGTGAATACATCAAAACTATCAAATAACACAGATGGAATCATGTAGTAACAAAAAAGTGTTAAACAAATATATAAATATATTTTAGATTCTTCAAAGTAGCCACCCTTTGCCTTGATGACAGCGATGCACACTCTTGGCATACAGGAGGTAGTCACCTGGAATGCATTTCAATTAACAGGTGTGTCTTGTTAAACGTTCATTTGTGGAATTTCATTCCGTCTCAATGTGTTTGATCCAATCAGTTGTGTTGTGACAAGGTAGGGGTGGTATACAGAAGATATCGCTATTTGTTAAAAGACCAAGTCCATATTATGGCAAGAACAGCTCAAATACGCAAAGAGAAACGACAGTCCATCATTACATTAAGACAGGATGACAAATCAATATTTACCTTCAGAGGTGAATATATCAAACCAGTTGCCATGATAAGTGTTTTGTTGTTGAGTACTCTCCTCAAACAATAGCATGGTCTTTTTCACTCTAATAGCTAGTGTAAATTGGACAGTGCAGTTAGATTAACAAGAATATAAGCTTTCTGCCCACATAAGACATGTCTACTGTATATGTCCTGGAAAGTTGGCTGCTATTTACAATGTCATTCTAGTCACATTAGCGCATGTTAACAACAACCGTTCCGGTTTAGGGACACCGATCTTAAGACATGAAGGTCAGTCAATCCGGAAAATGTCAAGAACTTTGAAAGTTTCTTCAAGTGCAGTCGCAAAAACCATCAAGCGCTATGATGAAACTGTCTCATGAGGACCGCCACAGGAAAGGAAGATCCAGAGTAACCTCTGCTACAGAGGATAAGTTCATTAGAGTTAACGGCATCTCAGATTGCAGCCCAAATAAATGCTTCACAAAGTTCAAGTAAAAGACACAAACTCTAAACATAAACTGTTCAGAGGAGACTGCGTGAATCCGGCCCTCGTGGTCAAATTGCTGCAAAGAATCCACTACTAAAGGACACCAATAATAAGAAGAGACTTGCTTGGGCCAAGAAACACGAGCAATGGACATTAGACCGGTGGAAATCTATCCTTTGGTGTGATGAGTCGAAATTTGAGATTTTTGGTTCCCACCACCGTGTCTTTGTGAGACGCAGAGTATGTGAACGCTAGGATCTCTGCATGTGTGGTTCCCACCGTGCAGCATGGAGGAGGAGGAGGTGTGACCTGGCCTCCACAATCACCTGACCTCAACCCAATTGAGATGGTTTGGGATGAGTTGGACTGCAGAGTGAAGGAAAATCAGCCAACAAGTGCTCAGGTAATGTGGCAACTCCTTCAAGACAGTTGGAAAAGCATTCCTCATGAAGCTGGTTGACAGAATGCCAAGAGTGTGCAAAGCTGTCATCAAGGCAAAGTGGCTACTTTGAAGAATCTAAAATGTAAAACATATTTAGATTTGTTTAACACTTTTTTGGTTACTAGATGATTCCATATGTGTTATTTCACAGTTTTGATGTCTTCACTATTATTCTACAATGTACAAAATAGTAAAAATAAAGAAAAACTCTTGAATGAGTAGGTGTGTCCAAACTGTTGACTGGTACTGTATACATACACACACTTACATATAAAGTACCAGTCACACACACAGTTGAAGTCGAAAGATTACATACACCTTAGCCAAATACATTTTATTTCAGCTTTAATATCTTTCATCACATTCCCATTTGGGTCAGACACTCAATTAATATTTAGCAGCATTGCCTATAAATTGTTAATCTTCGGTCGAAACATTTTGGGTAGCCTTCCACAAGCTTCACACAATAAGTTGGGTGAATTTTAGCCCATTCCTCCTGACAGAGCTGGTGTAACTGAGTCAGGTTTGTAGGCCTCCTTTCTCGCACACGCTTTTTCAGTTCTGCCCACAAATATTCTATAGGATTGAGGTCAGGGCTTTGTGATGGCCACTCCAATACCTTTACTTTGTTGTCTTAAAGACATTTTGCCACAACTTTGGAAGTATGCTTGTCTATTTGAAAGGCCCATTTGTGACCAAGCTTCAAGTTCCTGACTGATGTCTTGATGTTGCTTCAATATATACATGTAATTTTCCTTGCTAATAAAGCCATCTATTTTGTGAAGTGCATCAGTCCCTCCTGCAGCAAAGCACCCCCACAACATGATGCTGCCATCCCGTGCTTCACGGTTGGGATGGCGTTCTTCGGCTTGCAAGCCCCACCATTTTTTCCTCCAAACATAACGATGGTCATTATGGCCAAACAGTTATATTTTTGTTTCATCAGACCAGAGGACATTTCTCCAAAAAGTACAATCTACATCCCCATGTGCAGTTGCAAACCGTAGTCTGGCTTTTTAATGGCGGTTTTGGAGCAGTGGCTTCTTCCTTGCTGAGCGACCTTTCGGGTTATGTCGATATAGGACTCGTTTTACTGTGGATATAGATACTTTTGTACCAGTTTCCTCCAGCAGCTTCACAAGGTCCTTTGCTGTTGTTCTGGGATTGATTGGCACTTTTCACACCAAAGTACGTTCATCTCTAGGAGACAGAATGAATCTCCTTCCTAAGCGGTATGATGGCTGCGTGGTCCCATGGTGTTAATACTTGTGTAATATTGTTTGTACAGATGAACGTGGTACCTTCAGGCGTTTGGAAATAGCTCCCAAGGATGAACCAGACTTGTGGAGGACTACAATATTTTTCTGAGGTCTTGGCTGATTTCTTTTGATTTTCCCATGATGTCGAGCAACGAGGCATTGAGTTTGAAGGTAGGCCTTGAAATACATCCACAGGTACACCTCCAATTGACTCAAATTATGTCAGTTAGCCCATCAGAAGCTTCTAAAGCCATGACATAATTTTGTCATGCTGTTTAAAGGCACAGTCTACTTAGTGTATGTAAACTTCTGACCCACTGGAATTGTGATACAGTGAATTATAAGTGAAATAATCTGTCTGTAAACAATTGTTGGAAAAGGTACTTGTGTCATGCACAAAGTAGATGTCCTAACCGACTTGCCAAAACTATAGTTTGTTAACAAGAAATTGGTGGAGTGGTTGAAAAACAAATTCTAACCAAAGTGTATGTAAACTTCTGACTTCAACTGTATATATATATATATATATATATATATATATATATATATATATATATATATATATATATATATATATAGTGCCTTGCGAAAGTATTCGGCCCCCTTGAACTTTGCGACCTTTTGCCACATTTCAGGCTTCAAACATAAAGATATAAAACTGTATTTTTTTGTGGAATAGCTCTAACCAGAATAGAAAGAGGACTGGGAGGCCCCGGTGCACAACTGAGCAAGAGGACAAGTACATTAGACTGTCTAGTTTGAGAATCAGGCACCTCATAAGTCCTTAACTGGCAGCTTCATTAAATAGTACGCGCAAAACACCAGTCTCAACGTAAACAGCGAAGAGGCGACTCCGGGATGCTGGCCTTCTAGGCCGATTTGCAAAGAAAAAGCCTTATCTCAGACTGGCCAATTTAAAGAAAAGATTCAGATGGGCAAAATAACACAGACACTGGACAGAAAAAGATTGTAAAAAAGTGTTATGGACAGACAAATCTAAGTTTGAGGTGTCGGATCACAAAGAAAAACATTTGTGAGACGCAGAAAAAAGTAAAATATGTGGAGGAGTGCTTGACGCCATCTGTCAAGTAGGGGGTACTTTGGTGGCAGTAAAGTGGGAGATTTGTACAGGGTAAAAGGGATCTTGAAGAAGGAAGACTATCACTACATTTTGCAACACCAAGTCATACCCTGTGGACGGAGCTTAATTGGAGCCAATTTCCTCCTACAACAGAACAATGACCCAAAACACAGCTTCAAACTATGCAATAACTATTTAGGAAAGAAGCAGTCAGCTGGTATTCTGTCTGTAATGGAGTAGCCAGCACAGTCACTGGATCGCAACCCTATTGAGCTGTTGTGGGAGCAGCTTGACCGTATGGTACGTAAGAAATACCCATCAAGTCAATCCAATTTGTGGGAGGTGCTTCAGGAAGCATGGGGTGAAATCTCTTCAGATTACCTCAAAAAATTTACAACTAGAATGCCAAAGATCTGCAAGGCTGTAATTGCTGCAAATGGAGGATTATTTGACGAAAGCATGGGACACAATTATTATTTCAATTAAAAATCATTATTTATAACCTTGTCAACGTCTTGACTATATTTCATGGAAAACAAGGACATTTCTAAGTGACCCCAAAGTTTTAAATGGTAGTGTGTGTGTATGTATGTATGTGTATATATATATATATATATATATATATAAATAAATAAAAGCAACAATCAAATATATAAAAGCAACAATTAAAGTCTAGGAGGAAGGATAGGCTAGCAAAAGTTTAGTCTTAAAGATGGCTTTACAAGTGGGATGCACCGTTTCGGATGGCTTTACAAGTGGGATGCACCGTTTCGGATGGCTTTACAAGTGGGATGCACTATTGAGCGCAAACATTTGACTGGTACTTTATTTTAATTAAAAAATATTATAATGCATTTGAAAATACACTTGGAAAGTATTTGAAAACTAAAATACACTCCAATGCTTTTAACCCAGGGATTTGAAAATACTATTTGAAATAAGTATTTGAACATACTGTTAAATACAATTTGGCAGACTATTTGGTTTTTACAAATAAAAGTCTGTAAAACTTCAATTAATAGCCCAGACATTTATTTGCTTGAATCACTGATCACAACAGCTGTTTATTAGAGAAAGGCTTCTGTTTGAGCCAGGCGTCTACTTCCATAATTAACACAGCGTTTGCTCATTTGCATTGTTAATTGTTGAATTCCAGCATGCACTTCCAGCATTTTAATAAATGTCTTCATTTCCTGCACTAATGTGTTATCATTTACACGTTGTGTCACGTTTTGTCTTAGTATGCCTCTATTCGAAAAATAAAAACTTTTCATTGACAGAATAATTATTTTCCTCTTGACTGCATTTTTGGCAGTTTTTACTTTCTCCACTAGAATGTGATCGGACAATTTCTGGGGGTCTGTACTCCCTAGATTGTTGATGGTTTTTGTGCCTGCCAGTTAGTTAGCAGCTCTCAGCTGTTAGTAGCCATTGGCTAGCAGTTTCTTACTGGCGATAAAAATCGGATGATTGACAATTTTTTCAAGTCATCACTGAATTTTGAATTAGGCGTTATTTGCTGAAATGTGTGCAGTTGCCTGGCTATTAAAAGGGATAGGTGGCTATTTGAGACTGCGATTCATTTAAGTTTTATGAGTGATTGTTTTGGGCTGTGTATTTGAAAATACACAAATACACAGAAAAAGTATTTTAAATACCAGATACTGAAATCCATGTATTTGAACCCAGGTCTGGATAGGTCATAGAATATGGGAAGCAGTTATGCCTGTATACAGTGCCTTATTCAGACCACTTGACTTTTTCCACATTACATTAAAGCCTTATTCTAGAATGGATAAAAATAAAATAAAATCTAAGACAAAAGTATTCAAACGGTCTGAATACTTTCCGAAGGCACTGGTGCATCCCACTTGTAAAGCCATCTTTAAGACTAAACTTTGGCTAGCCTATCCTTCCTTCCTGTGGTGAAAAGGAAAGACAGCATTGTAGGATTCAGCTACCTGTCTGTGGTGTGGTGGGACCCTCAGACAGCGTTTTGGGGGATTGGTTGTCATCTGTGGGCTTTACAAAGGAGGGTTTAGGGGACACTGGGGGGGTGGGGATGAGTTTATGTGTGGATTTAAATGACTGTGGGGGGGTGAGGTGTTCTTTAGATGCATATTTGGGGGATTTTGGGCTGGGACTCTTCTTAGGGGAGAACTTGCAGGAGAGTGAAGGGCTAGGAGGGTCTGGGAATATGAACATGGGTGACAGTGTTAATGGGGTTTTGGATCTGGATTTAAGGGAGAGTGAGGGGCTGGGGGGGTCGTTTGAGGAGAGATTGGAGGACAGTGAGGAGGTGCAGGGGTCTTCAGATGGTGTTCTGGAGATGCGGATATTTCTGGACAGGGGCAGGGAGGCGTTGAGGAAGCCTGACATCAGAGGCGGAAGGTTACGGAACATCTGGCCAAACTGCTCTGGAGAACTCTCCTGAAACACACAACACAGAAAAGTAGATAAATCTACTAAATAATGGCTACATAAGGGCTAAATTGCTCCCTCAGACCATAATAATAGTATTAAAGAGTAGTTACTTAGACTGGTTCACATAAAGTCGGCTACTACACATGACCATTACTGAGGTGCAGCAATGTGATGCAACACTGGTCGCTAGTGAAGGCAACCAAAACACCACAACTCTGTCACCCTTTGTAATAAACACTTCAGATCTCCTTTCTGGAACTGTCAGATGTTTTGGCAGTACTCACCCTCTCCCTGCGGCGGGCCCTAGCAGACAGGGCCCAGAGAGGAGGTGTGGTCTGTGTGTTGGGCATCAGGAAGGAGGGGTCCATCAGGAGCAGCTCGGTGTAGGTCTCCAGAGACTCCAGAATGCTCTCTGTAACATCATCCTCCTCTATCACCACTTCCTCAACCTCTGGGAGTCTGGGCATAGCCAGCACCAGCATGTGAGAGCCGCCACATGCCACCTGAACAGACATACACAGTATTAGCAGGTGCACGAACATAGACACAGACACTACTTGACTTACTGACTGGACACTGTATTTGAGGAAGCGTGGGCACAGTGTTGGTCTGAACTGGTTGGTGAAGTTCTCTTCCCCCAGTCCTAGTTTACCCTGGCGACCGTCGCCAAAGGTGTATAGAATCCCACTGTCTGGAGTGAGAGAAATGAGGCCTCAATGGAAAAATGCTCAGGCTTCAAATTTCTGAATAACATCCATTCAACAGTGTATACTAGTAGAATAGTATGGAAGATTGCCTGTGATCACTGCAGTGTGGTTCTCTCCACAGGTTACGTGACTGACTCTGCCATTCCGGAAGTGGTCCAGTGCTTTTGGCAAAGGTACCTCGAACAGGAAGGTCCCATGGCCTAGCTGCCCATGCTGCCCCCGCCCAAATGCGTACACATTGTCCTCTGGAACATGGAGAGGAAGAGAGAGAGGTGTAGAAGAAGATGAGACAGTTACCAGCTAGGAACAATAGACAGACTATTTTATTTAATTAACAGTACTGTATCTTTAGTTAGTATTAACCCTTTGACACGTACGATCACATATTTGTGATCATTGTTGAGTGGTCCCTGCAGAGTACCTTCGCAAATATGTGATTGGAACAGTGGCAACAGAACGTATGATGCAACAAACGTGTCTAAACAGCATTGTTGTCTGAAAAGCAACCAAACAATGTTTTGTACTGATGATAAATAAAAGGTCTTCACAACTTAATTCCTCAATTTCACCTTTTATTGTAAAAGATAAATGCAAACTTCATCATCCAAACATCACACAGAACACATCCAAACTCATTCCATAAAACAGTCTAAATAACAGGTTGTGCTGACAAAAAAATGAACATAAGTTAGCGACCTAACAACTAAACTTGTTTACAATAAACCACATATCTGGTGAGCAGAAGGGAGAAATGTAATATTGTTTAGAAAATAGATGCGTGTGAGCTAAACTAACAGCCGCTAAATTCTTTATGCTGGCAGCCAGGTTTGTTTATGCTTGACAAGCGAAAACTCCCTAATCCCAGAATGCCATTCACTATAAGACACAAATAAACAAAGTCAAAGATGGCTGCGCCCAATGCGTGAAAAATATTAACTTTCAGCATATTACAAATCTTTGATATACTTTTTACAGTGTATACAATAACCAGAGCACATGAATTTACCGTTTTTGACAAATCACAAAGCAAATCAAATGTTATCACCTCACAGATCATTACCCCAAATACAAGCCTACTGCCTAGCCTGACCATAGTGCGGAAGCTAAACAGGGATGAAAACGTTTGTTGGGGGGGTTCATTTCATTTGTGGGGAGTTTTCAAGTCTATGGGCGGAAGAAATGGGGGAAGGTATCGTGGGGGGATATCATGCAGGAAATATTACTACGATGGGGGGATTTATCAATAAATGGGGGGCAAACACAGGAGAGGTTTATACGTTAAATAAAAATAAAACCCCTGGAAAGGTCTAAGTTGGCAACCCTGAGATACCATAGTTACAATCTTATTTAAAAAAAATATATATATATTTCACCTTTATTTTAACCAGGTAGGCTAGTTGAGAACAAGTTCTAATTTTCAACTGCGACCTGGCCAAGACAAAGCATAGCAGTGTGAACAGACAACACAGAGTTACACATGGAGTAAACAATTAACAAGTCAATAACACAGTAGAAAAAAAAGAGAGTCTATATACATTGTGTGCAAAAGGCATGAGGAGGTAGGCGAATAATTAAAATTTTGCAGATTAACACTGGAGTGATAAATGATCAGATGGTCATGTACAGGTAGAGATATTGGTGTGCAAAAGAGCAGAAAAGTAAATAAATAAAAACGGTATGGGGATGAGGTAGGTAAAATTGGGAGGGCTATTTACCGATAGACTATGTACAGCTGCAGCGATCGGTTAGCTGCTCAGATAGCAGATGTTTGAAATTGGTGAGGGAGATAAAAGTCTCCAACTTCAGCGATTTTTGCAATTCATTCCAGTCACAGGCAGCAGAGAACTGGAACAAAAGGCGGCCAAATGAGGTGTTGGCTTTAGGGATGATCAGTGAGATACACCTTCTGGAGCGCGTGCTACGGGTGGCTGTTGCCATCGTGACCAGTGAACTGAGATAAGGCGGAGCTTTACCTAGCATGGACTTGTAGATGACCTGGAGCCAGTGGGTCTGGCGACGAATATGTAGCGAGGGCCAGCCGACTAGAGCATACAGGTCGCAGTGGTGTGTGGTATAAGGTGCTTTAGTAACAAAACGGATGGCACTGTGATAAACTGCATCCAGTTTGCTGAGTAGAGTGTTGGAAGCTATTTTGTAGATGACATCGCCAAAGTCGAGGATCGGTAGGATAGTCAGTTTTACTAGGGTAAGTTTGGAGGCGTGAGTGAAGGAGGCTTTGTTGCGGAATAGAAAGCCGACTCTAGATTTTATTTTAGATTGGAGATGTTTGTTATGAGTCTGGAAGGAGAGTTTACAGTCTAGCCAGACACCTAGGTACTTATAGATGTCCACATATTCTAGGTCGGAACCATCCAGGGTGGTGATGCTAGTCGGGCGTGCGGGTGCAGGCAGCGAACGGTTGAAAAGCATGCATTTGGTTTTACTAGCGTTTAAGAGCAGTTGGAGGCCACGGAAGGAGTGTTGTATGGCATTGAAGCTCGTTTGGAGGTTAGATAGCACAGTGTCCAAGGACGGGCTGGAAGTATACAGAATGGTGTCGTCTGCGTAGAGGTGGATCAGGGAATCGCCCGCAGCAAGAGCAACATCATTGATATTTACAGAGAAAAGAGTCGGCCCGAGAATTGAACCCTGTGGCACCCCCATACAGGCTGCCAGTGGACCGGACAGCATGCCCTCCGATTTGACACACTGAACTCTGTCTGCAAAGTAGTTGGTGAACCAGGCAAGGCAGTCATCAGAAAAACCGAGGCTACTGAGTCTGCCGATAAGAATATGGTGATTGACAGAGTCGAAAGCCTTGGCAAGGTCGATGAAGACGGCTACACAGTACTGTCTTTTATCGATGGCGGTTATGATATCGTTTAGTACCTTGAGCGTGGCTGAGGTGCACCCGTGACCGGCTCGGAAACCAGATTGCACAGCGGAGAAGGTACGGTGGGATTCGAGATGGTCAGTGACCTGTTTGTTGACTTGGCTTTCGAAGACCTTAGATAGGCAGGGCAGGATGGATATAGGTCTATAACAGTTTGGGTCCAGGGTGTCTCCCCCTTTGAAGAGGGGGATGACTGCGGCAGCTTTCCAATCCTTGGGGATCTCAGACGATATGAAAGAGAGGTTGAACAGGCTGGTAATAGGGGTTGCGACAATGGCGGCAGATAGTTTCAGAAATAGAGGGTCCAGATTGTCATGCCCAGCTGATTTGTACGGTCCAGGTTTTGCAGCTCTTTCAGAACATCTGCTATCTGGATTTGGGTAAAGGAGACCCTGGAGAGTCTTGGGCGAGTAGCTGCGGGGGGGGGGGGGGGGGGAGCTGTTGGCCGAGGTTGGAGTAGCCAGGAGGAAGGCATGGCCAGCCGTTGAGAAATGCTTGTTGAAGTTTTCGATAATCATGGATTTATCGGTGGTGACCGTGTTACCTAGCCTCAGTGCAGTGGGCAGCTGGGAGGAGGTGCTCTTGTTCTCCATGGACTTCAGTGTCCCAGAACTTTTTAGAGTTAGAGCTACAGGATGCAAATTTCTGCCTGAAGAAGCTGGCCTTTGCTTTCCTGACGGACTGCGTGTATTGGTTCTTGACTTCCCTGAACAGTTGCATATCGCAGGGACTATTCGATGTTATTGCAGTCCGCCACAGGATGTTTTTGTGCTGGTCGAGGGCAGTCAGGTCTGGAGTGAACCAAGGGCTATATCTGTTCTTAGTTCTGCATTTTTTTTTTACGGAGCATGATGTTCAAACAACTAGATATCTCTGACTTCCGCCTTCATTTCGTTCAAGACAACTGGGAACTCGGGAAAAAAAGAGCTCAGACTGGGAAATATTTTTGAACGGTCATCCACCTCAGAATTCCAACTCAGGAACTCGGGTCTCTTTCCGACCTAAAGATCACTGACATCATGATTTGACCTCGTATTTTTCAGTTCCCAGTTGTCTTCAAAGCACCATAAGTCAGTCGAGTGAACTATCCCTTCACCTTGTTTTTTATAGCATATTTGTCTGACATCTTTATGTGACAATCAGAATGCATTGTATGGTGTCATTATAATCAGTACAACCTTCAAAAAAGTATTTTACACACATCATATGTGTCCATTTCAATCTATGCAAGAATCGGAATACAGTAAATATATTATGCTCCATACATACATATGGTATGTTACAGTAGAAATGACAACACAATATACAGAAAATAAGGCACTTACTTGGATAGGAATGCACACATTTGTAAGGAAAACAACAATGAATACAATGCGGGCGCCAGTCAGAAAATTTGTCAGGGGGAAAAAGTTTGTGCAGGGCCTGTTCTGACTAGAGATGCCTACTTGGGGGAAACACTGGGGAAGTGCTTGGGCTCTTGTCGAAGAGAGAAGTTTGTCCGGCTCAGTAAAGCCTAAAACATAAATTGTCAGCAACAGTGAAATGGGCTAATTCTTACGTGAATTAACGAGGAGACGGAACAGACCTCAATTTGTAGCCTATAGATTAGCAGGCAGTGTGCCTTAGTTTGAGGGCAGCATGGGTTAACTGTCCTATTGCGTAACAATCATATTTTGGAACAGTGATGCATTCTGCATCACGCGCATTAAAACATCTCACACTGGGGCGACCGTTAAGAGATATTTGGAAATCACATGTGTAAAGGTTAATAGTAATAGTATTTCACAGAGGTATTTACTTGTGAGTGCCACTGTGTGCTCCCCTCCACAGGACACTTGGATGACTGGATCCTGGATGCTTTCCACACGCTGAGGGACTCTGTGATTGGCTAGCTGATCTGGGAATACACCCAGTCTTCCGCTCCCACTCTCCCCAAACGTGTAGAGGTCCCCATCCACTGGAACAAGCCCAAACCAACAACAATAACCCAGCCGCGTTATTATATAACAACAGGATGTGGTATGCATAAGGTTAAGATCCCAATATAAAATAACCATGCATGTGTGAGTGTACCTGTGACAAACGCTGAGTGGTGGTATCCACAAGACACCCAGGCCACTGGCTGTCCCACCATCACATCTCTGGGCTCTGAGGTGTAGCTCTCTGTGCCCAGACCGATCTGGCCCACAGAGTTATCACCCCACATGAACAGCCTGCCATCCTCTAACAATACAGCACACAGACGGCATGTGAAAGATCAGAAACACAGACAAGACCAGACCAGACCAGGACAGACAGACAGGCAGACAGATAGACAGACAGACAGATAGGACTGCTCTACACTGATGATGCCAGTAAACAACCCATCTGTCGTCATCCTTACCTGTCAGGGCAGCTGAGGTGTTGCAGCCAGCAGCAAGCATTTTGATTGGTGCATGGTCAGAGAAAGGATGAAGCAGGTGGAAGGTGTTTGTGTCGTCACAGTGTCCCAAACCAAGCTGCCCCTCCTGGTTACTGCCAGCACCATAAACACGCCCACTCCCTGACAATCATGGGGGAAAAACTCATAAGTAATGATAACAGCAGATATTCATTCATAACATCCTCTCAAGTAATGCAGAGTAAAATAACATGGTTCTCTTACATGTGCACACTATTGTGTGGTCTCTCCCACATGATGCAAACTTAACTTTTTCAGACTTCAACGCTAAAGGAAAAAAACATAGGTTTTAACATTACAAAACGTAGAAAAACTTTGACAAAACATGAGTCAAACATAATCCTAGTACATGATGGACTGACTGACCTTTCACAGCGGTGGGCTTGTTGATGTTGACATTGATCTCTGACCCAAGTCCTAGCTGACCGCAGGTATTACTTCCAAACATGAACAGCCTGCCATGGCCTACAGGTAGGAGAAAAGGCATTACACTTATATTTCATAAACTGCTAATAAAACTCTTAATTACACTGTTTCTATGCATTTTTTATTTGAATGCCTAAATACTACACGTCTTGAAGTACAAAACCTTTTGTTCATTGCAATAACTAATTACAGGTTCAATATAGCATCAATAAACTGTTAATAACTATTTATAATAACTTAGTCATTTTATAAACAACAGACAGATGCTGTATAAAACCATAAATTATCTCCAAGTCACCCACTCCCATGGGAGAGAGTTGGCTACAAACTGAGTACCTGTTATGACAGCAGTGTGATCCCCTCCACATGAGATTTCCTCTGGATGGTCATTCTTCAGCCAGAATTTACTGGGCACATTATCAGCAAACTTGCTCTTCCCAAAGGTGAAGACTGCTCCCGTTTCTGTTACGGTAAAAACAAATAATTAAAAACTACCTTCAGACAGTAGAGAAACTATGACATTTCATTGGGGTTTAGGAATATAACAGGTCTAATATAGCCTACAAGGTCTGGTTGTACTAAAATGACCCTGATTTCACTAGGCTAACGTTACAGGAGTAGGTAAATCCTAATTCCAAGCGTTTGTCAGCTACCTATTTAAACGTTAAGTCGCAGCAAGCCAGAAATAGCAACAGGTTAGCGAATGCTCACCACCACACATTACCGGTGCTACACTATCTAAATAACAGCCATATGTTTAAAAAAAGCGAGATACAGACACTTGACAGCTTTTCTTACCAGGTATATCAGCCTCCGTCTGACCGGTCATCCTTTCCCTGGCTTCGGAACACCTTACAGACAGACGCAGGTGACGTTCCTCGACCGAAATAACCTTCTTCTTCTATGGTATTATGGCGGTCCGCAAACAATCCTTAGAGATGCATGCCGCCACCTACTGTACGGATGGTAAACTATGGAACAATTATCGATAGTTGGAAAGGGGAAAAAACGATATACAACATTTAAAAAAGAGACACGTGAAAAATAAACATCCCACTCCTTCAGTCATATTCCATTCAAGCCTTTGGCTAGTTTTTCCTAGCCACTGTGCTTCTACACCTGCATTGCTTGCTGTTTGGGGTTTCAGGTTGGGCTTCTGTACAGCACTTTGTGACATCAGCTGATGTAAGAAGGGCTTTATAAATAAATTTGATTTGATTGAAGTCACATCCCTACACATGCTAATTTTTTTCCAAGATGGTGTAGCAGTCGGACGTGTGTTTTGTCTTGTCCCGTGTAAATAATAGTTTTCCTCCCGTATATATTTTAATCTCACCCAACATGGTATGGATCTGTTACTATCTGTTAGCTTTTGAGCTAGGCCCATTAGTCAGTTAGCCACTGCTAGCGGTCTTCACCGTTAACTCGGACACCAGCCAGCCTCAGCTCGGTCAATACCTGCCAGTCTGCACAGCCTGCATATCAACCCAGAGCATATCGGACTGCTTTTTTCTCTACCACATCTCCGGATTCCTAGCGTAAGCTCTGGACCATTACACCGAATCATCGCAGCTAGCTAGCTGCAATCCGAGTGGCTACTCCTGTCTCTGTCCCGAAGCAAACAGCAGTTAGCCTTGAGCTAGCCTCGAGCTAGGCCCATTTTCCGGCTAGCCAAAGAGGTCTACCAGCTAATTCCTGGGCTACAATACCTCTTATGCCAATTGGCCTGTACCCTTTATTGGCGACACAGAGCCCCGCCGATCCATCACGACTGGTCTGCCGACGTAATCGTCCGAGGTGGTTTCAACAGGCTTTTCCATTGTGACGTCGCTGAAGACCCATCTGCTGGCCACGGCCCGCTAGCTCCAGCTCGCGTAGCGTAGTAGCACCTACCGAACGGCTCCCTGACTCACCTATTGCTGCTCATTGGACCCTATGATCACTTGGCTACACATGCCACTTCCTAATGTCAATATGCCTTGTCTACTGCTGTTTAGGTTAGTTATTATTGTTTTATTTCACTGTAGAGCCCCCAGCCCCGCCCTAAATGCCTTCGATAGCTATTTTGTCACACCCTCCACACATGCGGAGACCTCACCTGGCTGAACTGGTGCCTCCAGAGACGCGACAGCTCTCGTCACCCAATGCCTAGGTTTTCTTCCACTATACTCACATCCTACCATACCCTTGTCTGTATATTATGCTCGGAGTCTATTCTACCACGCCTAGAAATCTTCTCCTTTTATTCTTTGTCCCCAACGCACTACAGTAGACGACCAGTTCTTATAGTCTTTAGCCGTCCTACTACTCCTCTGTTCCTCTGGTAATGTAGAGGTTAACCCAGGCCCTGTAGCACCCAGCACCACACCCATTCCCAAGGCGCTCTCATTTGTTGACTTCTGTAACCGTAAAAGCCTTGGTTTCACGCATGTTAACATCAGAAGCCTCCTCACCAAATTTGTTTTATTCACTGCTTTAGCACACTCCGCCAACCCTGATGTCCTAGCCGTGTCTGAATCCTGGCTTAAGAAGGCCACCAAAAATGATGAAGTTTCCATCCCCAACTACAACATTTTCCGACAAGGGGGTGGAGTTGCAATCTACTGCAGAGTTCTGTCATACTATCCAGATCTGTGCCAACAATTCGAGATACTACTTTTAAAAATCCACCTTTCCAGAAATGAGTCTCTCAACGTTGCCACTTGTTATAGACCCCCTCAGCCCCCAGCTGTGCCCTGGACACCATATGTGAATTGTTTGCCCCTCATCCATCTTCAGAGTTCGTACTGTTAGGTGACCTAAACCGGGACATGCTTAACACCCCGGCCATCCTACAATCTTAGCTAGATGCCCTCAATCTCACACAAATTATCAAGGAACCTACCAGGTACAATCCTAAATTCGTAAGCATGGGCACACTCATAGATATAATCCTGATCAACTTGCACTCTAAATACACCTCTGCTGTCTTCAACCAAGATCTCAGCGATCACTGCCTCATTGCCTGCATCCGTAATGGGTCCGCGGTCAAACGACCACCCCTCATCACTGTCAAACGCTCCCTAAAACACTTCTGCGAGCAGGCCTTTCTAATCGACCTGGCCCGGGTATCCTGGAAGCATATGGACCATATCCCGTCAGTAGAGGATGCCTGGTTGTTCTTTAAAAGTGCTTTCCTCACCATCCTAAATAAGCATGCCCCGTTCAAAAAAATGCCCCAATAAGTCCACAGACGACGCAATCGTAACCACACTACACACTGACCTAACCCATCTGGACAAGAGGAATACCTATGTGAGAATGCTGATCATCGACTACAGCTCAGCATTTGACACAATAGTACCCTCCAAACTCGTCCTCAAGCTCGACCCCGCCCTGTGCAACTGGGTACTGGACTTCCTGACGGGCCGCCCCAAAAGTGGTGAGGGTAGGTAACAACATTTCCACCCCGCTGATCCTCAACACTGGGGCCCCACAAGGGTGCGTTCTGAGCCCTCTCCTGTACTCCCTGTTCACCCACGACTGCGTGGCCATGCAGGTGGCCACGCCTCCAACTCAATGATCAAGTTTGCAGACGACACTACAGTGGTAGGCTTGATTACCAACAACAACGAGACGGCCTACAGGGAGGAGATGAGGGCCTTTGGAGTGTGGTGTCAGGAAAATAACCTCACACTCAATGTCAACAAAACAAAGGAGATGATCGTGGACTTCAGGAAACAGCAGAGGGAGCACCCCCCCTATCCACATCGACGGGACAGTAGTGGAGAGCGTAGAAAGTTAAGTTCCTCGGCATACACATCACTGACAAATTGAATTGGTCCACCCACACAGACAGCGTTGTGAAGAAGGCGCAGCAGCGCCTCTTCAACCTCAGGAGGCTGAAGAAATTTGGCTTGTCACCAAAAGCACTTTTACAGATGCACATTCGAGAGCATCCTGTCGGGCTGTATCACCGCCTGGTATGGCAACTGCTCCGCCCACAACCGTAAGGCTCTCCAGAAGGTAGTGAGGTCTACACAACGCATCACTAGGGGCAAACTACCTGCCCTCCAGGACACCTACACCACCCGATGTCACAGGAAGGCCATAAAGATCATCAAGGACAACAACCACCCGAGCCACTGCCTGTTCACCCCGCTATCATCCAGAAGGCGAGGTCAGTACATGTGCATCAAAAAAGGGACCGAGAGACCGCTTCTATCTCAAGGCCATCAGACTGTTAAACAGCCACCGCTAACATTGAGTGGCTGCTGCCACACATGTAAAAAATGTATCACTAGCCACTTTAAACAATGCCACTTAATATAATGTTTACATACCCTACATTACTCATCTCATATGTATATACTGTACTCGATACCATCTACTGCGTCTTGCCTATGCCGTTCTATACCATCACTCATTCATATATCTTTATGTACATATTCTTCATTCCTTTACACTTGTGTGTATAAGGTAGCTGTTGTGAAATTGTAATAACAAACGAGATTACTACTGCATTGTTGGGTAATTGGGTGCATTGGGGGTGTCCTCGGATGGGGCCAGTGTCTCCTGACCCCTCCTGTCTCAGCCTCCAGTATTTATGCTGCAGTAGTTTGTGTGTCGGGGGGCTGGGGTCAGTTTGTTATATCTGGAGTACTTCTCCTGTCCTATTCGGTGTCCTGTGTGAATCTAAGTGTGCTAATTCTCTCCTTCTCTCTTTCTTTCTCTCTCTCGGAGGACCTGAGCCCTAGGACCATGCCCCAGGACTACCTGACATGATGACTCCTTGCTGTCCCCAGTCCACCTGGCCATGCTGCTGTTCCAGTTTCAACTGACCTGAGCCCTAGGACCATGCCCCAGGACTACCTGACATGATGACTCCTTGCTGTCCCCAGTCCACCTGGCCATGCTGCTGCTCCAGTTTCAACTTCCACCTGACTGTGCTGCTGCTCCAGTTTCAACTGTTCTGCCTTATTATTATTCGACCATGCTGGTCATTTATGAACATTTGAACATCTTGGCCATGTTCTGTTATAATCTCCACCCGGCACAGCCAGAAGAGGACTGGCCACCCCACATAGCCTGGTTCCTCTCTAGGTTTCTTCCTAGGTATTGGCCTTTCTAGGGAGTTTTTCCTAGCCACCGTGCTTCTACACCTGCATTGCTTGCTGTTTGGGGTTTTAGGCTGGGTTTCTGTACAGCACTTTGAGATATCAGCTGATGTACGAAGGGCTATATAAATAAATTTGATTTGATTTGATTGTCGGAACTAGAAGCACAAGCATTTAGCTACACTCACATCAACATCTGCTAACCATGTGTATGTGACAAATAAAATTTGATTTGATATTTTTACTAATACTGTAGAACTTTGTTCTAAAGCTGTATCCATACCCATCGGACGTAGTGATCACAATATAGTGGCTATATCCAGGAATGCCAAAGTTCCAACAGCTGGGCCTAAAATAGTGTGTAAGAGATCATACAAAAGATTTTGCTGTGATTTTTATGTGGATGTTACAAATATTTGTTGGTCTGATGTGATTAATGAGGAGCATCCAGACACTGCACTTATGAAATTGCATCTTCCAATTATTGATGAACATGCACCTGTTAAGAAACTGACTGTTAGAACTGTTAAGGGTCCATGGATTAATTGAGGAATTGAACAACAGTTTGGTTGAATGAGATGGGGCAAAAGGAGTGGCTAATAAGTCTGGCTACACATCTGACTTATTGAAACATTATGTGAGACATTATGTGACTAAACTCATCAAAAAGAAGAAGAAACTGTTATGAAGCCAAGATCAATGATATAAAGAATGATAGGAAAAAACTTGAGTACTTTAAAGGAAATTATGGGCAGAAAGACATATTCAACACCATCTTTCATCAAATCAGATGGCTTATTAATCACAAAACCATTTGATGTTGACAATTATTTTAATGATTCCTTCTTTGGCAAAGTGGGAAAACTTAGGCAGGAAATGCCAACAGTGAACAGTGAGCCATCGTATTCAAGCATAAAAAACTAATAATGAAAGAAGAACATTGCAAGTTTGAATTTTGGAAAGTTAGTGTGGGAGTGGTGGAAAAATTGTTATTGATCAATAATGACAAACCTCCTGGCATTGACAACTTCGATGGAAAGCTACTGAGGGTGGTAGCTGACTCTATAGCCACCCCTATCTGTCATATCTTAAATCTGAGACTAGAGGAAAGTCTTTGTCCTTAGGTCTGGAGGGAAGCCAAAGTAATTCCGCTACCCAAGAGTGGTAAACCAGCCTTTTACTGGTTCTAACAGCAGACCTATAAGTCTGCTGCCACCTCTTAGCAAACTGTTGTGTAAAAAATTGTTTGACCAAATATAATGCTATTTCTCTGTAAACAAATTAAGACTTTTAGCATGCTTATAGAGAATGACACACAACGTGTACTGCACTGACACAATTTACTGATGTTTGAAATTGATAATAAGGAGGGTGAGGGATCAGCCCAGACCTACACGGCAGGACCTGGTCAATGACCTGAAGAGAGCTGGGACCACAGTCTCAAAGAAAACCATTAGCAACACACTACGCCGTCATGGATTAAAATCCTGCAGCGCACGCAAGGTCCCCCTGCTCATGCCAGCGCATGTCCAGGCCCGTCTGAAGTTTGCCAATGACCATCTGGATGATCCAGAGGAGGAATGGGAGAAGGTCATGCTGTCTGATGAGACAAAAATAGAGCTTTTTGGTCTAAACTCCACTCGCCATGTTTGGAGGAAGAAGAAGGATGAGTACAACCCCAAGAACACCATCCCAACCGTGAAGCATGGAGGTGGAAACATCATTCTTTGGGGATGCTTTTCTGCAAAGGGGACAGGACGACTACACCGTATTGAGGGGAGGATGGATGGGGCCATGTATCGCGAGATCTTGCCCCAACAACCTCCTTCCCTCAGTAAGAGCATTGAAGATAGGTCGTGGCTGGGTCTTCCAGCATGACAACGACCCGAAACACACAGCCAGGGAAACTAAGGAGTTGCTCCGTAAGAAGAAGGTCCATCTCAAGGTCCTGAAGTGGCCTAACCAGTCTCCAGACCTGACCCAATAGAACATCTTTGGAGGGAGCGGAAAGTCTGTATTGCCCAGCGACAGCCCCGAAACCTGAAGGATCTGGAGAAGGTCTGTATGGAGGAGTGGGCCAAAATCCCTGCTGCAGTGTGTGCAAACCTGGTCAAGAACTACAGGAAACGTATGATCTCTGTAATTGCAAACAAAGGTTTATGTACCAAATATTAAGTTCTGCTTTTCTGATGGATCAAATACTTATGTCATGCAATAAAATGCAAATTAATTACTTAGAAATCATACAATGTGATTTTGGGGATTTTTGTTTTAGATTCCGTCTCTCACAGTTGAAGTGTACCTATGATACAAATTACAGACCTCTACATGCTTTGTAAGTAGGAAAACCTGCAAAACCGGCAGTATATCAAATACTTCTTCTCCCCACTGTATATTCAATGGTTGTAAAGATGGGGAGAGGTCTGTCCGTAATAAAGAGATGCTCTGCTTGCAGACTCTAGTTTTGTCTAATCTTGATTATTGTCCAGTCGTGTGGTCCAGTGCTGCAAGGAAAGACCAAGTTAAGCTGCATCTGGCCCAGAACAGAGCGGCATGTCATGCTCTTCATTGTAATCAGAGGGCTGATATATAAGAAACATTGTGTTGAAAATCCCAAATTGTTTGCATAGTCAACTTACACACAGCTCTGACACACATACTTACCCCACCAGACATGCCTCCAGGGGTCTTTTCACAGTCCCTAAATTCAGAACAAATTCAAGAAAGCATACAGTATTATATAGAGCCATTATTGCATGGAACTCCATTCCATATCATATTGCTTAAATAAACAAATAAGCTGCCTTGATGACAGCTTTGCATATTCTTGGCATTCTCTCAACCAGCTTCACCTTGAATGCTTTTCCAACAGTTGTGAAGGAGTTCCCACATATGCTGAGCACTTGTTGGCTGCTTTTCCTTCACTCTGCGGTCCAACTCATCCCAAACCATCTCAATTGAGTTGAGGTCCAGTGATTGTGGAGGCAAGGTCATCTGATGCAGCACTCCATCACTCTCCTTCTTGGTCAAATAGCCCTTACACAGCTTGGAGGTGTGTTTTGGGTCGTTGTCAGGTTGAAAAACAAATGATAGTCCCACTAAACCCAAACCAGATGGGATAGCGTATCGCTGCAGAATGCTGTGGTAGCAATGCTGGTTAAGTGTGACTTAAATTCTAAATAAATCAGACAGTGTCACCAGCAAAGCACCGTCACACCACGTCCTCCATGCTGCACGGTGGGAACCACACATGCAGAGATCATTAGTTCACCTACTCTGCGTCACACAAAGACACGGCGGTTGGAACCAAAAATCGCAAATGTGAACACATCAGACCAGAGGACAGATTTCCACCAGTTTAATGTCCATTGCTTGTGCTTCTTGGCCCAAGCAAGACTCTTCTTCTTATTGATGTTTCTTTAGTAGTGGTTTCTTTGCAGCAATTCGACCATGACGGCCTGATTCACACAGTCTTCTCTGAACAGTTGATGTTGAGATGTGTCTTTTACTTGAACTCTGTGAAGCATTCATTTGGGCTGCAATCTGTGGTGCAGTTAACTCTAATGAACTTCTCCTCTGCAGCAGAGGTAGCTCTGGGTCTTCCTTTCCTGTGGCGGTCCTCATGAGAGCCAGTTTCATCATAGCAATTGATGGTTTTTGCAACTGCACTTGAAGAAACTTTCAAAGTTCTTGAAATGTTCCGAATTGACTGACCATGTCTTAAAGTAACGGACTGTCGTTTCTCTTTGCTTATTTGAGCTGTTCTTGCCTTAATATGGACTTGGTCTTTTACCAAATAGGGATGTCTTCTGTATACCCCCCTAACTTGTCACAACACAACTAATTGGCTCAAATGCATTAAGGAAAGAAATTCCACAAATGTAACTTTTAACAAGGCACACCTGTTAATTGCAATGCATTCCAGGTGACTACTTCATGAAGCTGGTTGAGAGAATGCCAAGCGTGTGCAAAGTTGTCAAAGGCAAGGGGTGGATACTTTGAAGAATCTCATATCAAATATTTTGGGATTTGTTGAACACTTTTTTGGTTAATACATGATTCCATATATGTTAATTCATCGTGATGATATCTTCACTATTATTCTACAATGTAGAAAATAGTAAAAAATTAAGAAGAACCCTGGAATGAGTAGATGTGTCCAGGTTCTTATTCTCAAAGAGACATTCTAACATTTCCCTTATTTTATCTGTGCCTCATGCTTTCTATCTCTCCAGGGTCTGATGGTCTCTCTGCTGACTGACTACTCCCCCCAGATCCCCTTGCCAAGATTCTAACTCTAGCACTACCTGCCGAGGGCATCCTTAGTTTACAGCTTCATGAGCATTTGCAACACTACAAAGCAGAGCTGGGTCAAATACTTGATTGACAACGACCCAAATCCTGAATTCCATATGGTGAATTAAAGCATAAAATGTGACAACACCACAGATAGAACAATGAGACCAGATATTTCACAGGATGTATAAATGTGAAACATCCAAATATGGTAATGAGAGGAAGCTCAGCGGCCGGCAGTTTTGTATTTATTTTTTATTTCACCTTTATTTAACCAGGTAGGCAACTGCAACCTGGCCAAGATAAAGCAAAGCAGTTCGACACATAACAACACAGAGTTACACATGGAGTAAAACAAACATAGTCAATAATACAGTAGAAAAATAAGTCTATATACAATGTGAGCAAATTAGGTGAGATAAGGAAGGTAAAGGCAATAAGTAGGCCATGGTGGCGAAGTAATTACAATATAGCAATTAAAACACTGGAATGGTAGATTTGACAGTAGATGAGTGTGCAAAGTAGAAATACTTGGGTGCAAAGGAGCTAAATAAATAAATACAGTAGGGGAAGAGGTAGTTGTTTGGGCTATTTATAGATGGGCTATGTACAGGTGCAGTGATCTGTAAGCTGCTCTGACAGCTGGTGCTTAAAGCTAGTGAGGGAGATATGAGTCTCCAGCTTCAGAGATTTTTGCAGTTCGTTCCAGTCATTGGCAGCAGAGAACTGGAAGAAGAGGCGGCTAAAGTAGGAATTGGCTTTGGGGATGACAAGTGAGATATACCTGCTGGAACGCGTGGATACAGCTATGACCACTGAGCAGAGATAAGGTTGGACTTTACCTAGCAGGGTCTTGTAGATGACCTGGAGCCAGTGGGTTTGGCGACGAGTATGAAGCGAGGGCCAGCCAACGAGAGCGTACAGATCGCAGTGGTGGGTAGTATATGGGGCTTTGGTGACAAAATGGATGGCACTGTGATAGACTGCATCCAATTTGTTGAGTAGGGTGTTGGAGGCTATTTTGTAAATGACGTCGCCAAAGTCGAGGATTGGTAAGATGGTCAGTTTTACGAGGGTATGTTTGGCAGCATGAGTGAAGGATGCTTTGTTGTGAAATAGGAAGACAATTCTAGATTTAACTTTGGATTGGAGATGTTTTATGTGAGTCTGGAAGGAGAGTTTACAGTCTAACCAGACACCTAAGTATTTGTAGTTGTCCACATATTCTAAGTCAGAACCGTCCAGAGTAGTGATGCTGGACGAGCGGGCAGGTGTGGGCAGCGATCGGTTGAAGAGAATGCATTTAGTTTTACTTGTATTTAATAGCAGTTGGGGGCCATGGAAGGAGAGTTGTATGGCATTGAAGCTCGTCTGGAGGGTTGTTAACACAGTGTCCAAATAAGGGCCAGAAGTATACAGAGTGGTGTTGTCTGCATAGAGGTGGATAGAGAGAATCACCAGCAGCAAGAGCGACATCATTGATATATACAGAGAAGAGAGTAGGCCCAAGAATTGAACCCTGTGGCACCCACATAGAGACTGCCAGAGGCCCGGACAACAGGCCCTCCGATTTGACACTGAACTCGGTCGGAGAATTAGTTGGTGAACCAGGTGAGGCAATCATTTGAGAAACCAAGGCTGTTGAGTCTGCCGATGAGGATGTGGTGATTGACAGTCAAAAGTCTTGGCCAGGTCAATGAATACGGCTGAATAGTATTGTTTCTTTTCGATGGCGGTTAAGATATCGTTTAGAACCTTGAGCGTGGCTGAGGTGCACCCATGACCAGATTGCATAGCGGAGAAGGTACGGTGGGATTCTAAATGGTTGCTGATCTGTTTGTTAACTTGGCTTTCGAAGACCTTAGAAAGGCAGGGATATATATAGGTCTGTAGCAGTTTGGGTCAAGAGTGTCCCCCCCTTTGAAGAGGGGGATGACCGCAGCTGCTTTCCATTCTTTGGGAATCTCAGACGACACGAAAGAGGTTGAACAGGCTAGTAATAGGGGTTGCAACATTTTCGGGCAGATAATTTTAGAAAGAGCGGGTCCAGATTGTCTAGCCCGGCTGATTTGTGGGGGTCCAAATTTTGCAACTCTTTCAGAACATCAGCAGACTGGATTTGGGAGGAGAAATGGGGAAGGCTTGGGCGAGTTGCTGTTGACCGGGTTAGGGGTGGCCAGTTGGAAAGCATGGCCAGCCGGTATAATTTTTTACATTGAAATTCTCAATTATAGTGGATTTATCGGTGGTGACAGTTTCCTATCCTCAGTGCAGTGGGCAGCTGGGAGTCGGTGCTCTTATTCTCCATGGACTTTACAATTTCCCAGAACTTTTTTGAGTTTGTGTTGCAGGAAGCAAATTTCTGCTTGAAAAAGCTAGCCTTGGATTTTCTAACTGCCTGTGTATATTGGTTTCTAACTTCCCTAAATAGTTGCATTTCACGGGGGCTGTTCGATGCTAATGCAGAACCCCACAGGATGTTTTTGTGTTGGTTAAGGGCAGTCAGGTGTGGAGAGAACCAAGGGCTATATCTGTTCCTGGTTCTACATTTCTTGAATGGGGCATGCTTATTTGAAATGGTGAGGAAGGCATTTAAAAACAATAACCAGGCATCCTGATGAGGATGATATCCTTCCAGGATACCCGGGCCAGGTCGATTAGAAAGGCCTGCTCGCTGAAGTGTTTCAGGGAGCGTTTGATAGTGATGAGTGGAGGTCGTTTGACCGCTGACCCATTACGGATGCAGGCAATGAAGCAGTGATCGCTGAGATATTGGTTGAAAACAGCAACGGTCTATTTAGAGGGCAAGTTGGTTAGGATGATAGCGGCCGGCAGTGGTTGAAGATGGACGGTGATGGATTTTTACCCTTTGGCAAAGTTTTTTTAAATTGTGTTGTATAGAAGGCGTGCAAAGGCAAATTGAGTTATTGCACACGTCACACAGTAGGCGGTCTCTAACGGAAATATGCAGATGCATCTCAGAATGGGCCAATAGAATCTTGCTAGCTCGTGCTTGGCTCTGCCCACCTCCTTGCTTGTTCTGCCCACAATGACTAATTTGTTCCCATTGGAAACGACAGGCTGTGTTCAATCTTAATTTAGTTATACAAATCTTTGATCAAACTGTACTTTACTGTATAATTATACAATGGCACCTCCTGCTGGCAGAAATAGGCAAAAGATAACATTGTACATCCTCTCTGGTATCCCATGTATGGGTTCTCTAATACTGGCTGTCTTCCCTCCTGACCCTGCGGATGGGCGTGTGAGGGGACTTGACGGCAACCTCTGACTGAAACAGGGTAGATAGCTATTACAATTCAGTTGCAGGTATACACTCTAAAAATAAAAGATTCCTGGAGTATCCTTTAGGGGTTCTTCAAATTGAAAATGTGGGGGAACCCCTATAAGTTCTTTGAAGAACCCCTTTTAATGGATCCTCATAACCTTTTGGGGTAAACAATAACACTTTTAGTTTTCAGTGTTTATTATAGTTTTAGTGTCAAAGCAGAATATAAAAATCAAAATATGAGGTAAACTCCCAGCAGAGACCCAAGTCCAATGGGTTTATCCTCTGGCGTGTTGATATTAATGTGTTGATGTTCTCCGTATCCATAGCCAGAATGATTTTGAAGTGCATGGTGATTGAACAGGTTGCCTGTTATATTAATCAGAGGTGTAGGGAGGGTGAAGTCTGAATCCCCCCAAAAATACAGATTAACAAAACATGCACACGACAGTATTCATAACTTGGTTTTTGTGGTGAAGGTGAATAAAATAAAACTGTTTTGATAATGGTTTTCATACACATACCTTGTCCATAATGTAGAGGCCTATGGGATATTTGTTGAAGATGTAAGGTAGGAGGATGGTAAATGTGATCTGCATAACATACCATACCTTTGCACGCCTCCTTGTCTGTATACCTGCACAGACACAACAGTGAAAAGTTCAGTCATCTGCACCCAAAATAGCTAGCCTGCAACATATTCTTATAGCTGACATACTCTTACCTCTGTTGATTGATATTAATTGAAATGTGTTCTTCACCTGCTGTCCTTTCAAATACAAACCCACATGTTTCAGTGGGGCAGTTAGGTTCCTGCAAGAACCCACACCAACTAAGCAGGTTTCTCGATGAACCCTACCTCCTATGGTGTACTTAGAATAACTTTTTGGGGGTCATTTTCAGTGCCAAGAACCCTAAGGTTCTTCAAAGAACATTGAGGATTTTAGAAGAACCTTTGTTGAACTTTTAGAGTATACACACACCACCTGTGTAAGGAATCATTAAAGTATTATTTTTTTAGATGGTTAGTTGGTGTAGCCTATTGACTTAAAATCATCAGTAGAGAGAAGGTCAGCACTCTTTGAATTGAAAAATGTGTATTCCATTTTACACATAGCCAAACATTAGAAAGCATACCAACAAAGCCCAAAACAACTACAAAGATTAGCCTACATCTGTGCGAAGTTTTTGTTCAGTTATGAGGCATCGACATAGGCTACATCATCATTATTCAGAAAAGGATGGATGTGAGTGAAGGGAGGTGGGGTGAGCAGCAGAAGCGACGTAGAATAAAATGTGTGCGTAAAATAATACATGCGCAGGACGGATCCATAGTTTTGAGAAATATATTTCCAGAAGTGCGGGGTGCAGGCGAAATGGGGCTATCCTCCCTAATCACAGTGCAGCTTGCTTTGGAAAACTTCCCGATCTTTGTGGTTGAATCTGTGTTTGAAATTCAGGGTTTCATGGCGTTTATGAACGCAGTTGCGGACAGAACAGTGGAAAAACTATTAATTTTGTTTAATAGCAATTTCCGATAATTTCCCAATCATGCAACACAATAGAAATCACCTATACATTGACTTTTTAATATCTAAAACGTCTGTCGGATATCACAAAAGTGTGTGTTTTACTGTGCTTGTGTTCTGCGCTCTGTGAAACATGTTGCAATTAGACCATCGACCACAGGGTGGGATACAACCCCCAGATAGAGGAGAGACAGTATCTCATTACTTCATCCACAACAATACTGAGTATGAGCACATATACTATACTTGCTTTCGGCAATGTTAACATATGTTTCCCATGCCAATAAAGCCCCTTGAATTGAATAGAAGAGGGTATATTTAATCACCAGTATTTTTGGTAGTAGGCCAGGAGTTCCCAAACGTTTTCACTCAGGCCACTATTCCAGCATTGGCGAACATCCCGCGCCCCGCCCTTCTGCGGCGCGCCAGGTCTATTTCTATGTGCAGAAGTCTGTTTGTAACTGTTCACACACCTCGTTGGTGGAGATAACATTTAGCATGTTTAAGGCTTATTTTCTGCAATTCAATACATTTTGCCATAGGATGGATACTTTTTTTCACCATTTTAAAGCAAAATTTCCTGCAATTCTAGACATTTTGCCATGTCTTATGTGTTCATGTGGGCTCCCGAATGGCGCAGCGGTCTAAGGCACTGCTAGAGTGCTAGAGGCGTCACTATCATAACCGGCCTTCATACAGGGTGGCGCACAATTGGTCAAGTGTCTTCCGGGTTAGGGTTTGGCCTTCATTGTAAATAATAATTTGTTCTTAACTTGCCTAGTTAAATATAGATTTAAAAAAGAAAACATCTAGACACCCGTGTGTCCTTGTAAACTGGTGACCCCCAATGTTTCATTATATTTGAGTGACTCAAGCGTTACAACAAAATCTGTGCTAAAAAAACTAGCTAAATAACGTTTGCTGACATGGGCTAGTTGATCTGGACATTTCTGAGAAGTTATAAATAGCTCTCTAATGTATGCACTGACTGACATTACAAGAGGAAAACTGCTGATCCCCTCGCACACTCCACAGCTTGGGAACCACTGAGCTTGGCCATAGTAATAGTAAGTAGGATAAAAGTTTTCCTTAGCAGGAAGTGTTACACGTATTTATGCATAAGCCATGCACATACTGAAATCACAGTCAACATAGCCCGACTGGTATATGTGGATGTTTTGACCTACCTTAGCTGAATATAGGCTACTTACAATCCATTGTTTTAAAAATGTTCATACAGAGTAGTAGACTATCTGAGCTTATTTTGTGAATCGTAGACTACAGTATGTAACCCAATCTTATGTTTCATTGTTGAAATAAAGTTATTTAGGCAGATTTTTGTGCAATCTAATTGCAAAAAGTCATGCATCCAATTGTAAGTAGATCGGCTGGATTTGTTGACGTTTTGCAGGTATAATAGCCTAGGATACAGGCAGAGATTGGCCGTATTTCTATTACATGTATCAGATAATAAGGTGTGAATTTAGTGCCGAGTCGTGCGTACAAAACTCCATTCCTGAATTTGCAAGTCGCTTCAAGTTTTATTCTCAGTGCATTGGACAAGAAACTCGAGCCTCATCACTGTCTCTGTGTGCTCAATGTTGCAAGCAAGCAGGGTGACGGTGCCTTAGTGAAAAGGCACTCAAAGAAGCATTACCAAAATAATTACATTTGGAAACAGGCGACTGCGTTTACCGGTACCTTGCTAAAATAGTATTTTATATTAGTTTGATAATGTCGGTGGGCATTCAATCGGGATTTTCAAGTGAAGAGGTTCTGAACGTTCGCTTCCCACTCCACCGGGCGTGCAGGGATGGAGATATCGGTGCGTTGTGCTCGCTTCTTCAGTGCACCTCAAACCCGGCGGATTTAGCCGTGGAGGACTCTTTCTATGGCTGGACACCCATACATTGGGCTGCTCATTTTGGAAAGGTAATGGGATTTTTTTTATTACCAAGAAATGAAAAGGCCGAGGCACAGAGTTTCTAACCATCTTTGGCCGAGGTTTCCAGCTGCCATTTTAAGACGGACTGACTGAATTATAAATATCTAGGTAACGCTAGCTAGCTAGCCCTAGATCATTACTCTTAGTTCCATTAGATTACACAAGTCATTGGACGAAGGCGTCTTCGGGGGGAGTTTTGTTAAGGTCCCTCCCTGACACGGTTCGGTCTGAACATTAACATGTGTCTCTTGCGGTACGGGTTTGGAAGCATAAGGACCGTATCATTCATATCAGCCAGAAATAACAATTTGATACACACCTTGATAACGTGTTCCCATACGGCCACATCTCCACGTTACAGCGCTTGTTTAGGGAAAACAGATGGAAGCCAAGAGGTGACCACCTGTACTAATTAGCTATCTAGCATGCTCCGAACACCTGTGTGTAAGTTTAACTCGGTAAGTGTGGCTTCTTTGATATGTGCACCGGTTACAGTGTGGCGGCCTCGATTGTTTATTGGTTGCGTTAGAAAACCAATAACCTGTAACGCGCCAAAAGGCGGTTTGTAAGCACACTTCCCATGTGTAAGTGTATACATACACATTGTAAACAAGTCAACCGAAGGACGGGGTGAGCTCCAGTCCAGCCTACCTGATTGTTAAACTAAGAGGAACATTATAAATCCATGTTTTTATTTATTTATTTAACTAAGTCAGTTAAAGAACAAATTCTTATTTACAATACCGGCCAAACTCCGACGACGCTAGGGCCAATTGTGCGCCGCCCTATGGGACTCCCAATCACTGCCGGTTGTGATACAGCCTGGATTCGAACCAGGGTGTCTGTAGTGACGCCTCTGGCACTGGGACGCAGTGCCTTAGACCGCTGTGCCACTTGCTGCACAAATCAGCCTCATCACTGACTGGATGCTGATCGATTTGAGAGAAGTGAAAGTACAATAGCTACACTGTATAAATTGTCAATCTATTTTCAGCACACATTGAGAACAACACATTATGCCCTCTCTATTTCCCTGTCCCTGCCTGGTTAGTGACAGTATGCTAGCTCAGCCTCAGGCATTTACTGAAATCGAGTCATCCGTTGACTCTCCTCTGTGCTACTGAGTTATTCACACTGTTACTGTATCCTGTTACTGTTAGAGCAGGGTTTTACAAATAGCCCGAGGCATGTTCTGCCTGACTCGATGACTGAACACAAGGCAGTTTGTGGTTGTGAGAAGCATAGTTTTCTCACTTGTGTTGATCATAAAAAAACTAACTTGCACAAACACAATATACAAACAAAATGGAGCATGGCCAACTTCCAGGTTACATCCTTGTCTAATAAATGTCCTGCTACAGCACTGTTACTACTGCTGCTGCAAAAAAGATGTTTGATCAAGCCACTCCCACGGAGGGTCAGACTGTATTTGCATAGGGGTAAGGAAATTCCCCCCAATTGCTCCAACATTTGACATGTCAAATAGTTTGAATTAAAAAAATAAAACCATTAAAAACACCCTTTTATAGGTTGGTTTAACACCAAATGAGGTGGTAGGTCCCATGAGGCTGTTGGTAGAGCATGGTGCTTGCAACACTAGGGTTGTGGGTTCGATTCCCACGAGGGACCAGTACAAAAATGTTTGTACTCACTACTGTAAGTCACTCTGGATAAGATACATTACACAAATGTAAATGTAATATAGTTATTTGGATTGATGCAATATTATATTGCCCTGGTGGTGGTTAACTGGGTCTGATTTAGGCTTTGGCGGTATACCATATACCGGAGTATTTGGAAATCACTACAAATGTTTTTTCAATACAGTTAACAATTTTACAAATTTTGATATACATTTGAATGTTGAAGCTACTTTTTAAGTAAATACCTGCAGTCAACTTGTGCAATATGTTCGGAGATAAAGAAGATTGCCTTCTTCATTTCACCGGTCACGTCATTTTTCATTACGAAGCTTACCGGTAGTACCCGTTCACGTGGTATTTGTTGTGTGCTTGTAAACAATGAGAGACCGGAGCCTTGTGACTCACTCGCTGTTGTGCAGCACGAGCCAGGTGATCTAGTTACAGAATGGAATTCACAACTAAATGTTTGCCAGCTAAGATTTCTTATAACTATTAAGTTAACTGTCTAAAATTTGCTAAATGCTCTGCAGTTGTGCATTTGGTGTGCTAAATTAGTAGCTAGTTAGCTATCTAGCTAAGTGGTTAGCGTCTTTGAAAATCAAGCTTCGCTTGCCAGTAACAGCAGAAAATCGCCTCGTGGATCAAGAGCCTTGCATGTACTTGTTTGCATTGCTAACCTTCGTATTAAAAAGTCTCTGGTGTTTGAAAATAGCGTCACTTGTGTTCAGTGGCGGTATTACCAAATATCCATGTATGGCTGAAGGTCGGTATGACAATCTGGATACCACCCCAGCCTAGTGTGATTTGTACCGGTTGTAAAATAACCACAGGGAGGTATTTTATTACAGGAAATACTGATACTGTAGGCCTTTTCTTTTGTATTTATTCACTATGCTGTTTTGCTTGATGCCTGTGGATTTCCTCACAGCAGGACAGACACCGCAGGGGGCTTTGACACACTATATTGGAAGTTTACATACACTTAGGTTGGAGTCATTAAAACGAGTTTTTCAACCACTCCACAAATTTCCTGTTAACAAACTATAGTTTTGGCAAGTCGGTTAGGAGATCTACTTTGTGCATGACACAAGTCATTTTTCCAACAATTGTTTACCAACCGATTATTTCACTTCTAATTCACTGTATCACAATTCCAGCGGGTCAGAAGTTTACATGCACTAAGTTGACTGTGCCTTTAAACAGCCTGGAAAAATCTAGAAAATGATATCATGGCTTTAGAAACTTCTGATAGGCTCATTGACATCATTTGACTCAATTGGAGGTGTACCTGTGGATGTATTTCAAGGCCCACCTTCAAACTCAGTGCCTTTTTGCTTGACATCATGGGAAAATAAAAAAATCAGCCAAGACCTCAGAAAAAGAATTGTAGACCTTTACAAGTCTGGTTCATCCTTGGGAGCAATTTCCGAACTCATGAAGGTGCCACGTTCATCTGTACAAACAATAGTACGCAAGCATAAACACGAAGGGACCACGCAGCCGCCATATCGCTCAGGAGATTAATGTGCTTTGGTGAGAAAAGTGCAAATCAATCCCAGAACAACAGCCTTGTGAAGATGCTGGAGGAAACGGGTACAAAAGTATCTATATCCACAGTAAAACGAGTCCTATATTGACAACCTGAAAGGCCGTTCAGCAAGAAAGAAGCCACTGCTCCAAAACCTCCATTAAAAAAAGCCAGACTACGGTTTGCAACTGCACATGGGGATGTAGATCGTACTTTTTGGAGAAATGTCCTCTGGTCTGATGAAACAAGAATAGAACTGTTTGGCCATAAGGACCATCGTTATGTTTGGAGGAAAAAAGGGGAGGCTTGCAAGCCAAAGAACACCATCCAAAGCGTGAAGCACGGGGGTGGCAGCATCATGTTATGGGGGTGCTTTGCTGCAGGAGGGACTGGTGCACTTCACAAAATAGATGGAGGGGAAATTATGTGAATATATTGAAGCACCATCTCAAGACATCCATCAGGAAGTTAAAGCTTGGTCACAAATGGGTTTTCCAAATGGACAATGACCCCAAGCATACTTCCAAAGTTGTGGCAAAATGGCTTAAGGACAACAAAGTCAGGGTATTGGAGTGGCCATAACAAAGCCCTGACCTCAATCCTATAGAATATTTGTGGGCAGAATTGAAAAAGCTTGTGCGAGCAAGGAGGCCTACAAACCTGACTCAGTTACACCCGCTCTGTCAGGCGGAACAGGCCAAAATTCACCCAACTTATTGTGGGAAGCTTGTGGAAGGCTACCTGAAACGTTTGACCCAATTAAACAATTGAAAGGCAATACACTCAATTAGTAATTGGTAGCATGTAAACTTCCGACCCACTGGGAATGTGATGAAAGAAATACAAGCTGAATTAAATCATTCTCTCTCCTATTATTCTAACATTTTACATTCTTAAAATAAAGTGGTGATACTAACTGACCTAAGACTGGGAATTTGTACTAGGATTAAATGTCAGGAATTGTGAAAAACTGAGTTTAAATGTATTTGGCTAAGGTGTATGTAAACTTCCGACTTCAACTGTGTGTGTGTGTACACAACTGTATATATTTCTGTCTCTTCTCAGTTGGAGTGTGTGATGCGTCTGGTGCAGGTGGGCTGTGGGGTCAACGCGGTGACCACAAGGTTTGCTCAGACACCCACTCACATCGCTGCGTTTGGGGGCCACCCAGAATGCCTGCTGTGGCTGCTGCAAGCTGGCGCCGACATCAACAGACAGGTACAGTGCACATGGATGCATATACTTACCCACACACACACACACACACACACACACACAGTAGGAAAAGGGGAACAGACATAGTAAAAATGACAGCAGCCAGTGTTTGTGAGAGGGGCTGAGCTCAGACTGATCCAATCAAAGGGATCATCCTGTCTTTGGGCCACCTGACCCTTGACCCATCTGAATTGGTACCAGTTACACATTTAGATTGAACGTACATTACCAGTCAAAAGTTTGTACACACCTACTCATTCAAGGGTTTTTCTTTATTTTTTAAACTATTTTCTACATTGTAGAATAATAGTGAAGACATCAAAACAATGAAATAACACATGGAATCATGTAGTAACCATAAAAATGTTAAACACATCCAAATATATTTGAGATTCTTCAAAGTAGCCACACTTTGCCTTGATGACAGCTTTGTACACTCTTGGCATTCTCTCAACCAGCGTCACCTGGAATGCTTTTCCAACAGTCTTAAATGAGTACCCACGTATGTTTTTCCTTCACTCTGCGGTCCCCAACCCCAATGTTCATCCCAAACCATCTCAATTGGGTTGAGGTTGGGTGATTGTGGATGCCAGGTCATCTGATGCAGCACTCCATCACTCTCCTTCTTGGTCAAATAGCCCTTACACAGCCTAGAGGTGTGTTGCGTCATTGTCCTGTTGGGGAAAAAATGATAGTCCACTAAGTGCAAACCAGATGGGATGGCTTATCGCTGCAGAATGCTGTGATAGCCATGCTGGTTAAGTGTGCCTTGAATTCTAAATAAATCACAGACCGTGTCACCAGCAAAGCACCTCCTCCATGCTTCACGGTGGGACCACACATGCAGAGATCATCCGTTCACCTACTCTGCATCTCACAAAGACACGACGGTTGGAATCCAAAAATCTAAAATTTGGACACATCAGACTAAAGGACAGATTTCCACCGTTCTATTGTCCATTGCTCGGGTTTCTTTGGCCCAAGCAAGTCTCTTCTTATTATTGGTGTCCTTCAGTAGTGGTTTCTTTGCAGCAATTCAACCACGAAGGCCTGACTCACATCTCAACATCAACTGTTCAGAGGAGTCTGTCTGTTACTTGAACTCTGAGGCATTTGTTTGGGCTGCAATTTCTGAGGCTGGTAACTAATGAACTTATCCTCTGCAGCAGAGGTAACTGGATATTTTCTGTGGCAGTCCTTATCAGAGCCAGTTTCATCATAGCACTTGATTGTTTTTTGCGACTGCACTTGAAGACATTTTCGAAGTTCTACAAATGTTCCGGATTGACTGACCTTCATGTCTTAAAGTAATGATGGACTGTCGTTTCTCTTTGCTTATGTCAGCTGTTCTTGCCATAATATGGAGTTGGTCTTTAATCAAATCTTCTGTATACCACCCATGTCACAACAAAACTGATTGGCTCAAACGCATTAAGAAGGAAAGAAATTCCACATGTCATGTTTAACAAGGTTACACCTGTTAGTTGAAGTGCATTCCAGGTGACTACCCCATGAAGCTGGGTGAGAGAATGCCAAGGGTGTGCAAAGCTTTCATCAAGACAAAGGGTGGCTACTATCTCAAATATACATATTTTTTGGGGGGTTGCTACGTGATTCCATATGTGTTATTTCATAGTTTTGATGTCTTCACTATTATTCTACAATGTAGAAAATAGTACACGTAAAGAAAAACCCTTGATGGAGTTGGTGTCCAAATTTGACTGGTCCTGTATGTTTTAAGAGGAAAGATATCCATTCTGTTTTGTGGCTATGGTTGTTATTACATCTATAAAACCTCCTCAACCCCGTGTTTGTTACGAGCCCCAGCTAGCCTGCTTTTATCTCCGTGCTGTTCTATTAATGACTGACAGAAAACCACTAGTCGGTGTGTGTGCACGTACGCTTATCTACATATAAATAGACAATATTGTTTTTATTTAGACTTGATGTCATTGGTGTTTGTTCTTCTGACATGTTATTTTGTTTACACTCCTGTCTTGTGTGCACACATTTTCACTGACCATCTGACGCTTCACTGCACCACTCAGAGACATCTGAATAGTAGGTCATGATGGAATAACTCCTACCTCTACTCTTGGCTTGCTGCAGAATGTTACTGTTATTTCTAATAGAGCTTTAATACAGCTTACATTAAACATTTCAACACCCATTTCAAAAATAGCCATACAGTTTCCCCTTCATTAAACCCATCACCCTCTTTTAACCCCTCCCTTGTATGGAATGAATAGAGCCACCCAGGGATGAGGTGCAGGGTGGGTCACCACTACGGCATGTCAAATGGCCTACATTCTCTGGATGTGAAGAACAGCGGTTATGGATGGAGGAGGGATATGTTGGAAAAACACTCAATCTCTCTCTCTACCACTCTTTCAGCTCCTCCCTCACTTTCTCTCTCATGGAGGAGGGATCTATTTATAAAAAATATGCTCGGTCTTGCCACAGCCTTCTACATCTCTCTCCCTCTCTCTCTACTGCCTTCTCTCTTTCTCTCATGCGTGATACTCTACAGCCGTGTGGCCCACCGTACAGCTGGGGTGAAGAGTTCACTCTGCCTCTGGAGAACTTTACCCTGGTGTCTGGCAGACCTCACCAGACACTGCTCTAAGGGAAATGAGAGGGGGGAGGCTAACCTGCTGCATATTATTGCAGCACAAGAAACCAATGTGAGCAACTGCTTCAGTTTGTGTAAATGCAGTGTGTAACGTATTTCTTTCCTTCTCTTTCTCTATAACCTCCCTCTCTTTCTCAGGACTATGTGGGTGAGACACCCATCCATAAGGCTGCCCGTGCAGGCAGTTTGGACTGTGTCAACGCTCTCCTGATTCAGGGGGCGAAAGCTGAGTAAGTCGTGCTACTGCACCCCCTATGTGCTCTGTCTACCCCTCACTGTAACACCCAAAATCTCCTATACCTACACATTTACAGGAGGTCTCCATCAAAACCCGAACAAGCTGTGCTTTTTTTTTAGGACAGTTGACACTGTGCTCCATGTTCAAACTGTGGAAATTGGTGTGTATTTTTTGGGAATGGTTCTTAGGTTCTCTGGATAGATAATGAAGTAGAATAACTGCACAGGGACTACCAGTGGAATAACATATGTTCTTACCCTGTAACAAGTTATTTATGTGCAGATATGCTGTGTTTAGAACTTTTTTTTTTGTTTCAAAACTTGATTAACAAAGGTAAGAAATATAGCTGCCTGTACTTAGACTTTGTTACAAGGTAATTACAGGAGTTCTACCCTTAGTTAGTAGTTACCCTGAAATTACACCTATGAAAAGTAATGTGTTGCTGAGATTTCCTCCTCCGTGTGAGTCCTGTTACTGTAGCAACCAGACAAGGAAAACAGAACAACATGTCTTTGGAAGGATGCATGTTTCCAGATAAATGGAGAACAATAATACAATTCCTGATAAATTCATGCTGAATCCCAACATGATGCTCCGCAATCCGCTGCTGTTCCTCAATTTGGGCCATCTGACGTCACAACACTCCCTACTCCAAGGGATTCTAACTCTGTTCCTGGAGAGGTACGGGAAGGTGCAGGCTTTTGTTCCAGACCTGTACACACCTGACTCAATGAATCATGGTCTTCTGTTTGGACAATGATTACCTGAACTGAATGTGTGTGTGTTCAGGGCTGGAACAAAAGCCTACATACCCAGTAGCTCTTCCGGGCCAGGGATGAATACCTTAGTCTATAAACTGGTGTGTGAGAATCTCTCCCTCCTGCACTAGTCACAGTCTGATCATGGAGCGGTGTCTTTTCAGGGAAAAATATTTGTGATACCTCTATTGTTTTTGGTGGAGTTTTCCTGCAAATGTGACCCAGGTTGATAAGCTTTACCATCTGCAAATGATTTTGATATGTTTAAACTGTAGATTATTATTTGTAGAATGAATATAGCATTACTGTCTCTTTGTTCACGTTTGCTTTGGTAGGTGTTTTTCTATAGCTGTAGCGCCTGACCAAATGCACATTTCCTCATTACGAACCTGAAGAGGAGAAACGGACAATTCCTGGTAGATTTGAACAAAATGGAGGTAAAATGTGTTTTTAAAATATTTTTTACTTGCTCGGAGATGACACTGAAAACACATCAAATGATGTCCCAAAACCCCTTAATGAGTTTCTGTCCTCGTTGAACCAAACAATGTGAAAGGATTGGATCGGTTAAACTTTTAGGCAATGTGGCAGAAACACCACATAACAAACTGGTTTCACCTATCCAGTCCTTTTCTGACCATTTGTCATAAATAAAAAAACATCTAGTTGAGAATTTGTTTATCATATCAGGATGTAGCCAGCCTGGTCTCCCATCACTATAAAGGGCTGATGCAGTGCATGCAGGTAAATGGTGAGTGAGAAATATGGAGAGGGACACACTGACAAAGTATGAATACTGTAGTGTTAATTACCCCCATTTGTTCTTGTCAGCAGATTGGTTGAAACATTAAATGCATAATCCAAGAGAAATGTGCAACCTTTCTTAATAGAAATAGAGAATACAATTATATGCTGTGCAGCAGCTCCTATGATCTGACAAAGGATAGAAGCTGTTGCCGTTTGAAAAAGGCTTGTTTGGTGATAACATACAGGTAAACTACTCCAGCCATTCAGCGCAGGTGCCCAAAGTTCCAGAAAGCTGATAAGTCGTTTACCTGACGTGAACTACACACCTCGCACTAGACAAGTCCTGTGTTTTTAGTTTAGCCATATTTTAGGTTAGCATAACTCCAGAACGAACCATGAAATAATTATCGTTAACACCAACCGTTCTTAATCTCTCACACCCTCAATATGTTTTCCAGAGAGACTAATAAATGGACAAATACAGAAACATACAACCTGCCAGTCCTGTTTTGTGTTTTGATTGAGTGCATTTGATATACCTGAGAGGAATTGGACTACGACTCAATACTTGCATAATCCCTCACAACTAGCAGGGCTTGAAAGGTCTGTGTTTGACATGATTAAAATAGATACAGATGAAGCTCTGCTCGACATACTGTGGATGTGCTTCTAAAAACGCTCTCCGTGCCAGCTACTTTATCTCCTTGCAAGTAAATGGGTTCATATTGTGATCTGAAACAAAAGTGCCCAATCAAACGTTTTATTGAGGGTAGGCTATATCTGCAGTTTCCCACAAATGACGGATGTAAAATGAACAGTCTCAAAGAGGAGAGAGATTATTTTAGAAGACTGATGGATTTTTAATATTTTTTTAATATAGGCCTACATTTGCTCTGCTGTCAATTATTCTGTGTGTTAGACGCTGCCTAATCTCAGTTAACCCAGAACTAATGTCTTGCATAATTGGTCAGATGCTCAATGAAGTTCTGGGTGCATTCGGAAAGTATTCAGACCCCTTCACTTTTTCCACATTTTGTTACGTTACATTCTTTTTCTAAATAATACCCCATAATGACAAAGTAAAAAAACATTTTTTTTTGAAATTTGCTAATTTATTACAAATAAAAAAACAATACCTTATTTACCTAAGTTTTCAGACCCTTTGCTATGAGACTCAATTGAGCTTAGGTGCATCCGGTTTCCATTGATCGTCCTTGATGTTTCTACAACTTGATTGGAGTCCACCTCTGGTAAATTCAATTGATTGAACAGGATTTGGAAAGGCACAAACCTGTCTATAAGGTCCCACAGTTAACAGGGAATGTCAGTGCAAAAGCCTCCATCGTTCTTAAATGGAAGATGTTTGGGACCACCAAGACTCTTCCTAGAGCTGGCCGCCCAGCAAAACTGAGCAATTGGGGGAGAAGGGCCTTGGTCAGGGAGGTGACCAAGAACCCGATGGTCACTCTGCCAGAGCTCCAGATTTCCTCTGGGAGAATCTTCCAGAAGGACATCCATCTCTGCAGGACTTCACCAATCAGGCCTTTATGGTAGAGTGGCTAGACGGAAGCCACTCCTCAGTAAAAGGAACAGCCCGCTTGGAGTTTGTACAAAAAGCACCTAAAGGACTCTGACCATGAGAAACACGATAGAACTCTTTGCCCTGAATGCCAAGCGGCACGTCTGGAGGAAATCTGGCACCATCCTGACAGTGAAGCTTGGTGGTGGTAGCATCATTCTGTGGGGATGTTTTTCAGGGACTGGAAGACTAGTCAGGATCGAGGGAAAGATGAACGGAGCAAAGTACAGAGCGATCCTTGATTAAAACCTGCTCCAAAGCACACAGGAACTGACTGGGGAAAAGGTTCCCTTTCCAACAGGACAATGACCCTAAGCACACAGCCAAGATAATGCAGGAGTGGCTTCAGAACAAGTCTCTGAATGTGCTTGAGTGGCCCAGCCAGAGCCCGGACTTGAACCCAATCAAACATCTCTGGATAGACCTGAAAATAGCTATGCAGCGACGCTCCCCATCCAACCCGACGGAGCTTGAGAGGATCTGCAAAGGAAAAATGGAATAAACTCCCCAAAGACGGGTGTGCCAAGCTTGTAGCGTCATACCCAAGAAGACTCGAGGCTGTAATCACTGCCAAAGGAATTTGAACAAAGTACTGAGTAAAGAGTCCTAAAGTTTTTCCTAAAGTTGTTTTTGCTTTGTCATTATGGGATATTGTGTGTAGATTGATAAGGGGGGGGAAATTATTTTATCAATTTCAGAATAAGGCTTAAACGTAACAATGTGGAAGTAGTCAAGGGGTCTTAATGCACTGTACGTACTGAATGTTAGTGCATACATTTAGTCAAGGCCACCACCATGCTCTGCAAATAGTGCTTTACCAACAGTTTTAGGGTGCTCCTCATTGTATGACCAAGTGCCATCGTGTTTAGGTCGACAGATACTAGAACCATTAACTTCTACAAGAGCAGTATTGAAACCTTGACAAATACACATCTGTTAGCGTGGGCAAGACACATTGTTGACAGCAGACCGCAGAGACTGCCTCAATTTGACAGAGATCTAATTATTTCACAGCATATTTTAAATTAGTTACTAATGATAATCATTGTCTGTTTAAAGTGATTATACCTTTTTATCTGTCTCAAGGACAAATGGCTCACAATCATGCATAGTCCGATTCAGTCAAGGGAATGTTTTTGCTCCCCAAAATTCTTAGCAAGTGTTGGAAGGATTCACCCTGAAGGATAGTTCAACATTTTAAGCCAGAAATAGGTGTTTTAGTTACAGTACCCTCTGCGTGTCATCTGTGGGACAACCTGTAGCCTATACCTTTTTCATCTGTTCATTAAAACCCCAACGCACACACCTTAAACCAGAAACACCAGTGAGTTTATATGCCATGTTTATATTTTAATTTCTACCACTACCTGGGTTTACTATATAACTTTTACAAAAACCTTTCTGATCAGGAAGAAACTACTTTTATTGCCAGGGAGAAACAAAAACCAGCATGACACTGTAGGACTTGAGAATTTGAGTTCTACATCCCTGAGCTAGTGAAATGTAATCTCTCTTTCAGGTGACTATAGGGTACTCTACTCCTTATTTCAGCTGACATACAGTGAGTTATGCTATACTTCATTGAGGTGAATTGTATTTTAATTTCTGGCAGGCGCTATGACAATTTTTAGGATTCTCAATTATCGTGTAGAGTTACGACCTAACCAAACGTAGTATAAATTATAGTCGTACAAACCCAAATTCCAACAAGCATTGTAGAACAGATTTAGACAATATTGTTATGGTAATATTGTTAACCCAGGTTAAAAAACTAGAAAACGCTTTGTATTGGGTTAAGGGGTTGGTGGTCTATGGCATTTATAATCACTGGTGACAATTTCAGTGGGTGGAAAACAATCACTTCTAGAATATTTTCATTCTATTCATTATGATGAAATGTGCATATGGTCGCTAGCCTCTGAACAATTTTGAAAGCTGTTTGTTTTTCCCTAAAGGTCCTAGAAATGCTACTGTGCAGCTGTTTGAGTTACTGTTTGTCACAAAGTTGTTTCCTTTGACAGCTGTAGCTCATGTTGATTCTGATGGCCCACTATTCTAGAGTATGGAAGAAAAAGGCAAACTAGACAGGAGGCTCATGGCAACAGATTTTCATTTTTTTTTACTATACATTCTCAAATTCAAAAACATTGCCCTCTAAACAGTGACGTATTAAGAAATTATAGGTGAAACTAAAATGATTTAAAGCCTTTAAAAGTATTGTTAGTTGTCTTCATTTTTGTTCCCTGCAATCTTCTATTGCCCTATGGTGCTTCAAAAGGCCAAAGGTTTTGACCAATAGCAAACAAGTTATAAAATATAGGCTAATCTATATGAAACCAGCTTTTATTTTTTGCTTTCGAAAAACTATTTTGAATAGAGCCATTTTCTCCTGTGCTTAGTGGTTGCTTCCCTATCTGCTCTCAGTACCCAGAGGGAGCTGACAAAACTGCAATGGAAACACATTTGACTGGTGATTTCTATGCTGCTAAAGGCAGCTGTAGGTTGAGTAAATCTAGTCTAATAGTAATTGAAGCACCAGCCAGTTGTATGCAAAGAAGGCTTAACAAAATGTGCATATTGGTTTTATGAAATATAACATTACAAAATCTCAATTTTTTTATGTTCAGATGTTTACTTACTAGTATATAAATGGCAGTGCTACATAAATGCATTCAGCTTTAAATAGCTTCTACAAACATCAGGTTGTTACTGGGCCTGTAGTTGACCAGCCAGCTCTAGCTACTGTAAACATAGCTCTTAGTTGCACACAGACATTCCAATACAGACTGGTGCCATTTGTGCCAGGTTTCCGCAGCTGCTTCCTTTGAATTCTGGAAGTTATGTCTGTGTCAGGCAGATTAATATTTGTATGAATCATATGCCGCAATATTGCAATTTCCCGCTGTTACCAACTATAAGTTTACCTTTTAAAATAATTTTCTGTAGAATAGGGAGAATATTGAACTATTAAATGCACCCAACCATTTTAAACCTGTTATTCCTACTCTGTTCCTACTCTGATACTTTGTCTAAGCTGCTGTCTGGTGTGACTGTCAGACAAACGCGCGCACACACATTCTTTGATGCTCTAGTAATGGATGCCTCCCGTACCAACCACCACCATTAGCGAGGCACTGTGTTACATGGCACAGTTCCACAAGGATGATTCCATTCTGAGAATGTTCCCTTGTCTATACATGAACAGCCCATCCTCTTTCCCTTCACTGTGACATTCACAATCGTTGAGCCACAGCATCTCCAGCATGCTACCAGATCTCATAGACTTCCAGTCATTGTGCTAACACTATATTTATTTCAAAATGACTAAAATACTCTAAAACTTGCTTTTGTTCTTAATCAAACTGATTTGATCTGATATTCCTTGGTCAAACTCATCCCCCTGTTTCTGCTGCTGCATCATTCATAGTTCATAGTTCTAGTATCATATCTCTCACTGTCATAAACAGAGCTCTTTCTCACTTCTGAAGAGGACATTTCAACCGTTACCAATCACAGAAGTCACCATCATGACTGTTGCGCTGGGTTTGTTCTGCTTCGTCACTTTGCCCCAGTACTCTTTCCCTCCCGCTTTAAGCCACTCTACTGGTCGTCGCTGTGACCTAAACTTAGAATGACCTTCTCCTTGGACATCTGAGCTCCTGTCTGCTGCCCATTGCCCCCTCCCAGACTGACCTTTACCATTTAACTGACCAGTACCGCTGCATTAATGTGCTACATGATTTTCTTCAGAGGCTAAGCAAATTAGGCTTCTCAAACCTCCACAACATGAAGAGCAGCTAGAATGACTTCCCTTGAAGAAAGAGCAAAGTATGTTGACCATAACCTTGATATAAATCAAATCAAATATAATTTTATTGGCCACATACAGTGGGGCAAAAAAAGTATTTAGTCAGCCACCAATTGTGCAAGTTCTCCCACTTAAAAAGATTAGAGGCCTGTAGTTTTCATCATAGGTACACTTCAACTATGACAGACAAAATGAGAAGAAAAAAACAGAAAATCACATTGAATCACACATTAATTTATTTGCAAATTATGGTGGAAAATAAGTATTTGGTCAATAACAAAAGTTTATATCAATACTTTGTTATATACCCTTTGTTGGCAATGACAGAGGTCAAACGTTTTCTGTAAGTCTTCACAAGGTTTTCACACACTGTTACTGGTATTTTGGCCCATTCCTCCATGCAAATCTCCTCTAGAGCAGTGATGTTTTGGGGCTGTTGCTGGGCAACACGGACTTTCAACTCCCTCCAAAGATTTTCTATGGGGATGAGATCTGGAGACTGACTAGGCCATTCCAGGACCTTGAAATGCTTCTTACAAAGCCGCCACTTCGTTGCCCGGGCGGTGTGTTTGGGATCATTGTCATGCTGAAAGACCCAGCCACGTTTCATCTTCAATGCCCTTGCTGATGGAAGGAGGTTTTCACTCAAAATCTCACGATACATGGGCCCATTCATTCTTTCCTTTACACGGATCAGTCGTCCTGGTCCCTTTGCAGAAAAACAACCCCAAAGCATAATGTTTCCACCCCCATGCTTCACAGTAGGTATGGTGTTCTTTGGATGCAACTCAGCATTCTTTGTCCTCCAAACACGACGAGTTGAGTTTTTACCAAAAAGTTATATTTTGGTTTCATCTGACCATATGACATTCTCCCAATTTTCTTCTGGATCATCCAAATGCTCTCTAGCAAACTTCAGATGGGCCTGGACATGTACTGGCTTAAGCAGGGGGACACGTCTGGCACTGCAGGATTTGAGTCCCTGGCGGCGTAGTGTGTTACTGATGGTAGGCTTTGTTACTTTGGTCCCAGCTCTCTGCAGGTCATTCACTAGGTCCCCCCCGTGTGGTTCTGGGATTTTTGCTCACCGTTCTTGTGATCATTTTGACCCCACGGGGTGAGATCTTGCGTGGAGTCCCATATCGAGGGAGATTATCAGTGGTCTTGTATGTCTTCCATTTCCTAATAATTGCTCCCACAGTTGATTTCTTCAAACCAAGCTGCTTACCTATTGCAGATTCAGTCTTCCCAGCCTGGTGCAGGTCTACAATTTTGTTTCTGGTGTCCTTTGACAGCTCTTTGGTCTTGGCCATGGTGGAGTTTGGAGTGTGACTGTTTGAGGTTGTGGACAGGTGTCTTTTATACTGATAACATGTTCAAACAGGTGCCATTAATACAGGTAACGAGTGGAGGACAGAGGAGCCTTTTAAAGAAGTTGTTACAGGTCTGTGAGAGCCAGAAATCTTGCTTCTTTGTAGGTGACCAAATACTTATTTTCCACCATAATTTGCAAATAAATTCATTAAAAACCCTACAATGTGATTTTCTGGATTTTTTTCCTCATTTTGTCTGTCATAGTTGAAGTGTACCTATGATGAAAATTACAGGCCTCGTCTTTTTAAGTGGGAGAACTTGCACAATTGGCGGCTGACTAAATACTTTTTTGCCCCACTGTACACATATTTAGCAAATGTTATTGTAGGTGTAGCAAAATGATTGTGCTTAGGAGCTAGAAGCAGAGCTGCCATATCTGTCTGCGTCATCTTATCACCCAAGATGTGTGATTTTAATGAAATATTTTCACTCTCTTGTGAAATCACTGAAGCCATGGAGCATGTCCTTGTTTGTCCCTGAACCACCTCGAATAGCCTATCTGAAAGAGGATCATTTTCTAATAAAAAAATGTATAGTTCAACCGTCTATCATAGTGTTTTCTGCATCTCAAGACTCAAGTTCAACGTATTAAGACGATGACCTATTTTCTTGTTGTTTGTCAGTGGCAGTACATTGACAAGGACCGTGGCCCATTATTCTGGACAGGTGCTTTTCTTGTGACCTGATCATGTTGAATCATCCTGTACAAACCATGAATATCTCAGCCGGCATACTTACTCACAGAAGCTTGGTTGTCTTCTATTGTTGGTTCAGTTATTTTTTTCTCCCATCAACGTTTACATGATCTTTCCAGATCATTTACCCAATCTCTTGGTATCATTATTCACAGATATTATTCAACAATACATGCATGGAGCAGCAAGTGTTAACTTCCTTATTAGGCAATTTCAGGCCAAACGTTCTGGTTTATTCAAATATAATAAATCAAATGTATTTATAAAGCCCTTCTTACATCAGCTGATATCTCAAAGGGCTGTACAGAAACCCAGCCTAAAACCCCAAACAGCAAGCAATGCAGGTGTAGAAGCACGGCTTAGCAATACAGGTGTAGAACCCTAAATGTATGGTTTTACCTCACCATCATAATAGGGCAATGAATATTAATTAGTGTTTGTTTCATTCAAATAGTTATCCATTTTGATTTTGACGTGGGGGAAAAAATAGCATAATTCGCAATCAAAACCTTAAATATCTAGAAACATGCGTAGATCGTTTTGAACCTAAAACATCAAACTTGATTTAATTTCACTTTTTGGATTCTCCTTTTTGAATTTCTTGTCATGAGCCTCTAGCACTTTTAGGGTTTTACAATGAGCTACTCTAGGGGGTAAGCTCAGTAGATTAGTGAATAGAGAATCACTCTGGGTTGTGTCGTGGATAGAGAATAGTCCAGAGTAGAGCAGTCACCAGGGTCATACTATTTAACTGTATATAATGCTAACATATTTTCCTTGTATAAAAGAACCTGTTCTGTTTTTGAATGTCACCTTCAGTGTTAACCCATTTCTATGATATACCGTAAGATCTGTTTTGATTATCTGATCTTCTGTCACATTTTCTCTTATGAAAGTGGCAATGAGAAGAGAGAAAAAATACTTCATAGAAAAACGTATGATCTCTTCTTTTTTGTACTGTCAACAAATAAGACTCAGAAACCTCCACATCTCAATGTTTTGCAGCCATTGAATTCGAAATGACTTGATTTTTTCAAGTAATCCTAGAAAAGGGGGAGAATAGACACTGCAGAGTCTGCCCCGTTCCCTGGGATAGCCGTACTGTTGTGGCATTGAGTGTTCTCACTATCGCTTCCTATCTACACACTGGCAAACTGTTGAGGTATTTCATGCGGTGATTGGTTTTAATGCTAGGACATTTATGATTATGAATATCTTTTAAATAGTTTGATTTCTTTAAACATGTTTAGACCTGCATGCTTTGCTTAATATTACCTGTCCCTGTATTTTATTTGTAAACTAACCATAGGACCCATTTTATGATTAGTGATCTTTTTAATTAGTCCTTTGTAAAGTTACAGGTCAGCATGATTTTTAGGATCTCTCTCGAAGGTGATAGGCTAGCAACAGAAGGCAGTGGTTGTGTGTTCACAACTGAAAAGCAAAGCATACCAGGCATTTAAAAGAGAAATTAACGCTTCCTTACTTACTACTCAGTTTTGGACATGGTCATCCTGTATTATAAACTGGGTGGTTCAAGCCCTAAATGCTGATTGGCTGAAAGCCGTGGTATATCAGACCGAATACCATGGGTATGACATACCATTTATTCTTACTCCTCTAATTATGTTGATATCAGTTCAAAATAGCAATAAGGCACCTCAGGGGTTTGTAATATATGGCCAATCTACCACGGCTAAGGGCTGTGTTCTAGCACTCCTCGTTGCATTGTGCATAAGAACAGCCTTTCGCTGTGGTATATTGGCCATATACCACACCACCTTGGGCCTTATTGCTTAATAATAGACCATTTAGAATCCAACAGGCTGATTATTCAAGGTACTGTATCACCCTTTAGCATTCACACACATATGACGGGTCTCAATAACAGGACATGAGTGTGATTGTAGATATCATTGTGTTTCAAATAAAGTTGGTGTTCATTTACTGCTCTCTTCTCGACCTGAACTATGTCAGAAACTTTGCAGTTAAACAAAAAATCTAAATGGATCACTTTGTAACTACAGGAACCAAATGGGAGAGGGTGGGAGATAGAATGTAGTTGGCTAGAATTCAGGGGCAGGAAGAGGGGGGCGGAATGCAAGGCCTCCCTTATCTAAGGGATTTGCCCTGAGCAAGACTGCAATCAGTCTATTGTTGTTCATGTCAGCTCTGAGACTAAAAACCATAGCTGAAAACTTCAGAAGAGCTGCAGGATCAAAAACCCACTTAGCTTAACTGAGTATGTTTTTACGTTTCTATTGGACATTCATCGTTAGTAGGCACATTTACAACATTCAGTGATGTGAGAGTTGAGTTTAAGAAAAACCACTAAAATGCACAAAATCAAATGTCCTGACATATGTTGGTATATTAATCAATTTGGCCACTGGATGTTTTTTGACTCATCCCAGAAACCAGGTTACCATTATTGTGGACCTGTCTCCAAATATAATTCACAGGGGGAAGGGGGATTTCCTTTTGTTTATTGACGGTTTAAAGCCAAGATGACAAATGCAGTTAGAGCAACTAAAATAGAGTTTATCCAGTGCTGCTCTGATCCTGTGAAGGGAAATGCTACATTATCAGGCTTTAACAGAACTCTCAGAACAGTGTTCCCAAAATAGAGGGTTTTCTATGGAGACCTTTACACTATATAGTACAAAAGTATTTGCATGTGGACACCCCTTCAAATTTGTGGATTTGTCTATTTCAGCCACACCCATTGTTAACAGATGTATAAAATTGAGCACACCGCCATGCAATCTCCATAGACAAATATTGGCAGTAGAATGGTCTTACTGAAGAGCTCAGTGACTTTCAATGTGGCGCCTTTCCAACAAGTCAGTTTGTCAAATTTCTGCCCTACTTGAGCTGCCCCGGTCAACTAAGTGCTTTTATTGTGAAGTGGAAACCTAGGAGCAACAACGGCTCAGCCGTGAAGTGGTAGGCCACACAAGCTCACAGAACGGGATTGCTGAAGCGCATTACCAAGGTTCTCATTACCAAGCTCATTACCAAGGTTCCAAACTTCCTCTTGAAGCAACATCAGCAGAAGAACTGTTAGTCGGGAGTCTTATGAAATAGGTTTCTATGGCCGAGCAGCCGCACACCATCCTAAGATCACCATGCGCAATGCCAAAAGTTGGCTGGAGTGGTGTAAAGCTCAGTGGAAGCAGTGGAAACTCGTTCTCTGGCGTGATGACTCACGCTTCAAAATCTGTCAGTCCAACGGACAACTCTGGGTTTGGCGGATGCCAGGAGAACGCTACCTGCCTGAATGAGACGGCATAGTGCCAACTGTAAAGTTTTGTGGAGGAGGAATAGTGGTCTGGGGCTGTTTTTCATGGTTCAGGCTATGGCCCTAGTGAAGGGAAATCTTAACGCTACAGCATACGATTCTCTGCTTCTAACTTTGTGGCAAAAGTTTGGCGAAGGCCCTTTCTTGTTTCAGCATGACAATGCCCCTGTGCACAACGAGGTTCACACATGGTTTGTCTAGATCTGTGTGGAAGAAGTCGACTGGCCTGCACAGAGCCCTGACCTCAACCCCATCGAACACCTTTGGGATGAATTGGTACGCCGACTGCCTAATCACCCAACATCAGTGCCCTACCTCACTAATGCTCTTGTGGCTGATTTTATTTATTTTTCCCCCTATATTTTAAGATATTTCTCGTTAACATACAAATAAGCATGTGTTCTGTTATGAAATGCATAGCAGAGATTTTCATACGCTTAAAACTACACATGTAAGATCCGGGTCAACAGCATCAATGTAACAGTATAACTTTAGACCGTCCCCTCGCCCATACCCGGGCGGGAACCAGGGACCCTCTGCACACATCAACAACAGTCACCCACGAAGCATCGTTACCCATCGCTCCACAAAAGCCGCGGCCCTTGCAGAGCAAGGGGAACTACTACTTCAAGGTCTCAGAGCAAGTGACGTCACTGATTGAAACGCTATTTAGCGCGCACCGCTAACTAAGCTAGCCGTTTCACATCCGTTACATTCACAATGGCTCCATTGCCTATGTTGGAAGTTTTGGTGCCAGAAGCTAGACTGGATGCCAGTCTGTTTCTGCCATATCCAACTCGCATTGTTGTTGTCATTCCAAACAACATGGCATGATACTGACAAATGAGGAGTTAAACCATAAACACACTGGCATCAAGTCTGGCCAGAAATCTGATTTAAACTGTAGCCCTATGAAAGATCTAATGGGGGGCACTATGTGTACAAAGGAACAAGGCACCACATAAAACAAATCCATAATATTTTGATTCTTACTGTGTCTTTATATCTACCTATGTGTTGCATCCAAATCTTTAACTTTATTATGGAGATAATTGATTGTAATAACATAATTAGGATTTTTACAAGTGTTTTATTATTTAAGTGAATGGGAACATGTGGTTCTACTGGTAATTCATAATATTATATAATTCTTATATTTGAGCTATTATTCTTACATTTTCAGTCCTTTTAACTTATTGGACTAAGTTCTCTAGTTCTTTAAAACCAGTAAACTTATGGGTTAAGCCTATATTAGTGTTGTGGTTGTGTGGCTTCTAACCTGTCACAGGATACCATTCGCCCAAAAGTATCAATATCAGTTACTTCAGCATCTGCTAACATACAATTCGCAAACATTCTATGTGATTATGTTCAACCAAAAGTCACTTTCATTCATCTTTTAGGGATGTTATTTCCAGGATTCCTTCTTCAAGCCCATGTTCTCTACTTTTCTAACCAATTGTTTTTCTTGTAATGAAGAACACTTTTGCAGTTTGTTCTATGAAAAAGAGAAGCAACCTTTTTAAAAGGATCTTAGTCGGTCTAATTTGATCCATAATAAATTAGTCTAGTTCAAGGAGATGGAGTTGCTAGCTATCCTTTTTCTCTTTAAAAAGAAAATCCCTTTACTTTAAATGGATAGTTTGGGTTTTTGGCAATGGAGCCTTTGATCTACTTCCCCTGAGTCCGATGAACCCGTTGATACCATTTTATGTCTCTGCGTGCAGTTTGAAGGAAGCGCAATGACTTGAAGTCTGTCGACTTCCAGTCTTTGCTCTAATGCTAGTTAGCATTGGCTCGCAAAACTACCTTTTAAGTGCCAAAATCCTGAACTATTATTTTAACGAAACCTCTTGTCTTTGTCAGTGATAGCAGGGGGTGGGTCCAGGCCTGGGGTGGACCCACCCCCTGGGAGGGTCCACCCCCTGGGAGGGTCCAACACCCAACAACCTTCGTGTTGGGTTGAAATGTTACCTGATTACTAATACAAAAATAGGCCATTTTTCAGAAGCCAGAGCAGAATACTTTGGTGTCATGTTCTTTGTGCACATAATGTTCCCTACACTGGTTGTATTAGATTCTCTGGCACCCTGAAGGATTGTTACTCCTCTTAGTGAGACCCGTCAGTCTACAGTACATGCTCACAAATTCTATATAAACAAATCTTTTGCTTGAAGGTGGGATCTCTTGGAAGCGTTCATTTTTGTTTTTTCAAACTGAGTCAGAATGGGGTGGGGGGATGGGATATGTATGCAAGTTAATCATGTGTGATTTTTATTTTTATTCAACAGAGGAATGTGATCTTAAGCACGTTAATTACAGTGCATTTTGATTTAATTTATTGTTTTGACTTTGTACACATTAAGATAGTTCTAGGGATTGTAAGAAAGACAAAGCACTGAGTTTATGAATGAGTGAACAACAGTATCTAAACTGGAGAGTATATATTTCTTCATGGATGTCACTGGGTTGCTACACCTTTCACTTTATTCACATTTATAACTCATATTTGAAGCGTGCCTCTTCAGGGTGCTCATCTAGAGACCCCTCGCTGCGGTGTTGCACCAACATTACGTCAATTTTTGACTTAATTAAATTGTGTAGCAAATATAGAATATGTTAGAGTATGTGGTCTTTTCTGTAGCCTACAGGCTGTAGATAAAATGTATGACAATGTAATGAGACTGACAGTTTTTACATGCAGGTTTCTCCGATCAAATAGCCTAACCTAAATGACACCCAATCAAATACAAAAATACGTTGTCATGTTAACAAACAATCCTAAAAACAGCTGTACAACTGTTGTCCAGGAGTTTCACCCCATTGACATGATCAGTAGTTTCAAGTTTGTATCCATCAATGTTTGACAAGCTGGTTAGAGAAAAAAAAAAAAATACTTCTGCATTTCCCGCAGTGTAAACACATTGCAAATAGGCTCACTAACTCCTGATAAAGTTGGATATCTGATATTCAGAGCTTAAATTGCCAAGTTGATTAGTCAGAGCATTTATGACTAATAAAGCCTATGCAATGGCCTGTTTTACTAATGGTGGGCCTACAACTTGATGGGCATTCATACAATTCCATTGTGGCTGTCATGGCAGGCTACACCCCAGTAAGCACGAGCCAACGTCTCTCTTTGTTCCTGTCTGGACAAAATGTATTTTTTGGGTGTTTTGCAAGTGGTAGGCTTACCACACAGATGGGCATTCATAAACTTAAATCTCAGGCAAAACTGTAGGCTATATGTCAGTAAGCACGGACCAACTCTAATGCCTTTTTGGTCGTCTTTTTTGTTTTTTGTACAGTCCCAAATCTGAACCAATCATAGACATCTATAAATTACATATTTTCAACTTTAATTTAGAACCAAAAAATTGCCTCATTTCAACATCTGGAAAATACATATTTTTCAACGTCCGGAAAAGATACCTTTTAAACATACGGAAAATACATATTTTCATCTTTCATACAGAACCTAAATTAAACCCAACTTCAACGTCTGGAAAGTATGTATATTACACGTCTTTTCAACGTCCTACAACCCCTTACAGCAACAATGCAGTAGCAGGTTATTTGCCTAGTGCATCATTGCAATCTATATGAGGCAGAGACTGCCCACAAGGTCAAGTGTTTCTCATTTCTAAATAATACAACAAAAAGTTCAATCAATACGGGGGACCTGCCTCGAATGCCCTCTTCCCCTTACAAAGACCTGGTTGTTCAGCTTGGGAAATTATTTTGCCACGGAATCCAATGGTGTTTAGCCTCGGAACAACAAGTGCAGAATGGTTCTCCCATTAGCCAGCAGAAATGATTGGCATCCAAACAGTCAAGTTTCGGGCCTCTGTTAGCTTAGAGTATTTTTCGAGACACTTCCTGGAAATGAATTGAACCATTTCCATGGCAGAGCAGAGCAGACCTCAATCCTTACAAGCGAATCTTTTTGGTCTGCTACAGCACATGCCAGGACAGGAACAGTGACCAGGCAATTCTCTACCTGGTGTCTGTTTTTGTTTATGACCTGCTTAGAAGCAGGTCACTGGTTTGGCCCTGTCTGATCGCTTTAGATGGCCAATTTTGGCTTAGTAGCCAGGTTAGAGTAGTCCTATCTTTTTAGACTAATTTGCTTTGATGCTCACTTTTTTACTTTTTACCCAACTGATTTTAGAAGTCCAGACACAGAAAACAGCTCAAACACTGATGCTCTGAATTGTTACCCACCCAGTGACATCCTTGTCTTCTTTCTAGTATATCTATAAGCATTATGGAAATCATAATAATCATAATCATGATCAACTATGCTCACTGCATTACTGTTCGCTCATTCATAAAGTCCTACTGTAGGTTTATTACAGGTTTATAGTGGCAACAGGAAATGACTAAACAGACTATCTGTTATGCACACGCCTGAATCTGAGACCAAATCAACCATAGGTCTTTTTGGTGTCTGCTGTGATACCAACATGAAGGGTTGTTGTTTTCTTAACCTTTTATTGGTTCCTTCTGATTGGATGCCAGCTGCTTTGACATTGAAAACAGAATATGTTTTCTCCCTCTTCTTAAACAGTGAGTGCCACTGTAGAGCTCCAACATATTGTCTAGTTTTTGCTTTTCTCTCCTGGAAGAAAGGACATCTTTCATCATCCCTGTTCCTTGAAGATGACTGCTGAATCTCTTTTCTTCTCTCTTATGCTTTTCCATTTTTATCCCTGTCTTCTTTCTCTCTCTTCTTCCATCTGCATCAAATCATGAACATGGATGTACTGAGAAAAAAAAAAACCTATCTTTCCCTGTGACCGATTTAATGAGTTGGAGGACCCTGAAGCCTGTCTTGAGGACTGCCTTTGGACCAAATAAGCAGAACTTTGATCCTGTGTTGCCAGTCTCTACTCACTTTAGCAAGAATTTAACTATTATTCAGCTTTTTTTAGAGACACTTTGTTAGCTCCACACACACACACCCACTCATATTTACGTCTCATTTACATCTCATACACACACATACATTTTCTGCAAGGTGGACTTGATGACTTGATACCATGATTTTGACCCTGTTCAACCTCTCTGTAGCTGAAAATCAAGTGCTGTTTTCAGAACAAAACCTTGTGTAACTTTTCCTCTTTTTGACTATTATATATTTCTTTGAGGTCACCGTCAATCAGAACGAACTTGTCCGTTATCTCCAAGGATGTGCATTTCTTCCACTCAATGTTTTGCATCTTTGAAATGTATCAACATTTCTGGGATGTGGGAATGACTTTGGTCTCCTGATTCAGACATTTTTTAAATGTGTGCATATTGATAGTTATTTATCATGTTCTCTTGCAGTGGACAGCTCTACATTTTCATTTCAAATTTTTTTTTCCAGATGCATTTAATTTCAGGGAAATAATATCTAAAAGGATCAGTTGTCATCTCTCCCTCAAAGAGATAATGGTAGTGTAGATGTGCAAGGTTAGTGTAATAGAGGCAGTCAGGGATGTGTGTGTGTGTGTGTGTGTGTGTGTGTGTGTGATCCCTGGCTATGGCCGGGTGTAGGTTTCTCTAATGCTCTCTTCTCTTATTGCGCAGTATGAGGAACGCTAGTGGGCTGTCCGCCGCTGACCTGGCCCATGCCCAGGGGTTCCGCGAATGTGCTGAGATGCTCTCCAATGCACAGAACCTGCAGCAGAACCTGACCCAGACCCAGCTTAACGGCTTCTGTCTGAACGGTACCACCCAGAACGGAGGCCACTCCCACCCTCTCATCCTAGGGCGGAGCCTCCTTAACGGGGCACCCAATAGAAAGAGATCGTTTGATAACATGGAAGCCAATCAAATCAAGAAGGCCAGAACTGACGGTAGATTTTTGCAGTTTTAATACTCTGTAAAAAATAACTTCAATTTGCGAGGGATTATTAACGTATTCCAGTGACTTTTTTGTTTAATGAGCAAGAGTTTTAGGGTGATTAATCTCCTGACTATGGTTGCAAAGAGAACTGGTCATTTACCAAAGTTACTGGCATCTTCTGCAATCTGGTAATTTTGCTCATTTATACTTAAAAGAAAATGTATTCATGTTCAGCTCTGGAAAAAATTGAGACCACTGCAACATGATCAGTTACTCTGGTTTTACTATTTATAGGTATGTGTTTGGGTAAATTGAACATTTTGTTTTATTCTATAAACTACTGATTTACTTTTTTTACCACCAGTTTGGAGCCAAAATGTTTACAACAAAGACGTATTGACATTGTAAAATAAGTGTAAAATATACAGTACCAGTCAAAAGTTTGGACATACCTACTCATTCAAGGTTCTTAATTTTTACTATTGTCTACATTGTATAATAATAGTGAATACATCAAAACTATGAAATGACATATAGAATCATGTAGTAACCAAAAAAGGTTTAAACAAATCAAAATATATTTGATATTCTTCAATGTAGCCACCCTTGGAACACTCTTGGTATTCTCTCAACCAGATTCATGAGGTAGTCACCTGGAATGCATTTCAATTAACAGGTGTGCCTTGGTAAAAGTTCATTTGTGGAATTTATTTATTTGACACGTTTGAGCCAATAAGTTGTGTTGTGACAAGGTAGGGGTGGTAAACAGAAGATGGCCCTATTTGGTAAGAGATCAAGTCCATATTAATGCTAAAAACAGCTCAAATAAGCAAAGAGAAACAACAATTCATTGTTACTTTAAGACATGAAGGTCCGTCAATCCGTAACATTTCAAGAACTTTGAAAGTTTCTTCAAGTGCAGTTGCAAAAACCATCAAGCGCTATGATGATACTGGCTCTCATGAGGACCGCCAAATGGAAAGGAAGACCCAGAATTACCTCTGCTGCAGAAGATAAGTTCATTAGAGTTAACTGCCCCTCTGATTTGCAGCACAAATGAATGCTTCAGAGTTCAAGTAACAGACCAAACACATCAACTGTTCAGAGGACACTGTGTACAGTTTTTATTTATTTTTTATTTCACCTTTATTAAACCAGGTAGGCCAGTTAAGGACAAGTTCTCATTTACAACTGTGACCTGGCCAAAATAGAGCAAAGCAGTGCAACACAAACAACAGAGTTACACATGGGATAAACAAATGTACTGTTAATAACACAATAGAAAAATTGATATACAGTGTGTGCAAATGTAGTAAGATTAGGGAGGTAAGGCAATAAATAGGCCATAGTGGTGAAATAATTACAATTTAGCATTAACACTGGAGTGATAGATGTGCAAGTAGAGATACTGGGGTGCAAATGAATTTTAAAAAAGAATAACAATATGGGGATGAGGTAGTTGGGTGGGCTATTTACAGGTGGGCTATGTACAGATGCAAAGATCGGTAAGCTGCTCTGACAGCTGATGCTTAAAGTTAGTGAGGGAGATATGTCTCCAGCTTCAGTGTTTTTTTTTTTTGCAATTCATTCCCGTCATTGGCAGCAAGGAAAGGTGGCCAAAGGATGAGTTGGCTTTGGGGGTGACCAGTGAAATATACCCGCTGGAGCGTGTGCTACAGGTGGGTGCTGCAATGGTAAACAGTGAGCTGAGATAAGGCGGGGCTTTACCTAGCAAAGTCTTATAGATGACCTGGAGCCTGTGGGTTTGGTGACGAATATGTAGCGAGGGCCAGCCAACGAGAGCATACAGGTCGCAGTGGTGGGTAGTATATGGGGCTTTGGTGATAAAATTGGATGGCACTGTGATGGGCTTCATCCAGTTTGCTGAGTAGAGTGTTGGAGACTATTTTGTAAATGACATCGTCGAAGTCAGGGATTGGTAGGATAGTTAGTTTTACGAGGGTATGTTTGGCAGCATGAGTGAAGGATGCTTTGTTGCGAAATTAGAAGCCGATTCTAGATTTAATTTTGGATTTGAGATGCTTAATGTGAGTCTGGAAGGACAGTTTACAGTCTAACCAGACACCTCAGTATTTGTAGTTGTCCACATACTTTAAGTCAGAACCGTCCAGACTAGTGATGCTAGACGGGCGGCCTGATGCGGGCAGTGATCGGTTGAAGAGCATGCATTTAGTTTTGCTTGCATTTAAGAGCAGTTGGAGGCCACGAAGGAGTGTTGTATGTCATTTGAAGCTCATCTGGAGGTTTGTTATCAGGCTTTCATGGTCGAATTGCTGCAAAGAAACCACTACTGAAGGACACCAATAATAATAATAAGACTCGATCAATGGTCATTAGACCGGTGGAAATCTGTCGTTTTGATCTGGAGTCCAGATTTGATGTTTTTTTGTTCCCACTTCCGTGTCTTTGGGAGACGCAGAGTAGGTGAACGAATTATCTCTGCATGTGTGGTTCCCACCGTGCAACATGGAGGTGGTGTGGGAGTGCTTTGCTTGGTGACACTGTCTGTGATTTATTTAGAATTCAAGGCACACTTAACCAGCATGGCTACATGAGCATTCTGCAGCGATACGCCATCCCATCTGGTTTGCGCATAGCGGGACTATCATTTGTTTTTCAACAGGACAATGACTCAAAACACACCACCAGGCTGTGTAAGGGCTATTTGGCCTAGGAGAGTGATGGAGTGCTGCATCAGATGACCTGGCTTCCACTATCACCCAACCTTAACCCAATTGAGATGGTTTGGGATGAGTTGGACCGCAGAGTGAAGGAAAAGCAGCCAACAAGTGCTCAGCATATGTGGGAACTCCAAGACTTTTGGAAAATCGTTCCTCGTGAAGCTGGTTAAGAGAATGCTAAGAGTGTGCAAAGCTTAACACTTTTTTTTGGTTACTACATGATTCCATTTTGTGTTATTTCATAGTTTTAAAGTCTTTGCTATTATTCTACAATGTAGAAAATATTACAAATAAAGAAAACCCCTTGAAAAACCCACACCTTAGATGTGTCCAAACTTTTGACTGGATGTGTATATTAGGGATATTTCATGCTGAAGCCCTCATTTAACACCAATGTTATTCACTAAGTTGATGGGTTATATTTAGGATAATGTTTACAGCTTTGTCATACCCTTTTTGTTTGAAAATCATCTTATTTTATATATGTTTGTTGGCCAGAGATGGACACCTGTGGTAATCTGAAGTACCCAAAAAAGGTCACTAGATGTCACCTGATAAAATAAAATACTTTATGTTACCAAAATGTTTGTAAACTTTTGAAAGTTTCCAGTAGTATAGCATCCATTTGCAGCCCTATTCCTGACAATGTTCTCACCTAATTATGCGTAATAAAGCAAAGAGTGTCATAAAACCTTTCCGATTCTAAAATCCTGTTGTAAAACCATGATTAAACTGGCCTAGCCCATATGAGAACCTGGTAGAATACATTGTTTACTTAATTGTACAGCGTTAGAACGAGCAGTATGAGGAAGAAGGGGGTGGCAGGGGACTTACCCTTTGCTGTTTGCCAGGCCTCTGAGGTTGACATGTAAAAGCATCTGCTTGTTTTATTAGACTTCTGCAAACTCTGGAGCAGAGTTTTGAGCTGTTGCCAGGAAGTTGATAAAGGCTGTAGGGAATCAGAAAATGGGGCAGTGGCTGATTTAAAAAATAAAAATAAAGTTTTTATTGCTGTATGATAAAGCCTCAAATTGGACATTGGACTTGCTGAGTAAGGTTGATTATTCTAGAATGCTAAATACCAGTGTCTCCCCTTCTGCCCAGACAGCCTGTGCATGATGGAATGGCCTCTTTGGGACTGTAGAGTATTCTGACCTGTATGTCATTGTATTCTTATTTAGTTTTATTCTAGATGGTAGCCCAACATGCTCATCCACTACATCCACTGCTCTAACTAGGTATGGGCCTGCCGCTGGGGATGCTGAATGGGTCGGTCTGCGGCGTCGGAGAGTTCCTGATGGAGAGCATACACCAGGAGAGCATGGAGTCAGCGCCACCGGCAGTGAGCTCAGGTGGGCCAGGACCCTTGGCGTTTGGGATGAATGGGTCTGCGCCGGTGCCAGGCCTGGTGGACCAGGGGGGAGTGGAGGTGTCCACACCGGCCCCTAAGGAGCTGGAGATCTTCACTGTGGCCTCCATGCAGATCCCCTGTCGCTGCACTAACTCCTATGCCTACCTGTAGAGACCTTAGAGTGCATGTATTGAGTTGAGTGTTGACCCTCCTAGTCATTGTATCTTGGTAGAATGTCCATCAGGCCCTCTCTGGCCATGTTCTCTCACTGATGGAATTAAATGTAGTGCCATTGTTGGGTTCTTGGCATGATAATTATATATTTCCGGGTTCTAGAAATAAAGGCATAAATAGTTAATTTATTGTATTCTACATACATGTTAAGAAAACCATTGCCTTGCTACTATACTTAATTGATAGAGAAACATTAGTTTTATGTTTCGTTGTGTTTCGTTGTTATACCAGGTTCTTTGAATGATCCACACAATTATTGTTGTGTTTTTGGCAAAGCCCCTTAGGATGAGTGACTTGTGTTTTGCACAATTATCCCTCCACACCCTACATTGCCCAATGGTAACTGTAATAATGTTGTAAAATTCTAATCTACATTCCTTTGATGTAGAAACGCCCACACCTTGGGAACAACTTACTGAAACCAGCCTCACTTGGTTTCCAGAGAAGAATAGGGAGAAGGTTAGACTTCGGTTAGTTCAAATCCTAGAGGCTGCACTGAAGTTTCCCTCCGCATCATGACTATGCAATAGCGGAATTCTGACCTTTACGAAGTTAGACCAGTGGTTCCCAACTGTTTTTTAACCGTGGCACACCTTGATGGGATAGCACTATTAATGTGTTTAGTGGTAATGACCTCTTATTTTATCTGATCCATACAGAAAATCTATTTTCTGTGACAAACGTTTTTTATACATTAAATATGGTTTGTTTGAAATAGTTCCTTACTCATGATTGTTATTGTGTGTGTGTACTAGAGGTCTTCGTGAATCCAGCTGGACACGAATCCCCGAGACCAGATCTGGGATGCAAGCGTGTCCGGGTCGAGAATTCTTAATAATATCAAGGGTCTGGGTCGGCTCTGATATGATTGCCTTGGGTATGTGTAATTTTTAACTGACTTGCTAGGACCCACATACAATCAAACACGAATGCTGCAGTAGAGAGAGACAGAGAAGTTGTATAATTTTTGCTGCTGCTCTTTGTTTTTCATGAGAGTGGTACGTGTAGCTTGTTGTTGGCCAATCATAAGAGCCAATGTATGCTTGGTCCGAAAATGTGGTCAAGGCACCATATGGATGGTGTGACACATTTGCGGAGCCTCGGAGGGCACGCACAGGCCAAATTGAGCTCTGTACCGCATCGCCGTGCGCCACTCAAAAGCGGAGGTCTCCGTATAGCTCCGCGTTGACTGATTGGTTGACTGTAGGTGAGGGCGGGAGGTCCTGTATAAACACAAACTGACTTCCTTGACAACTTCCTTCACTACAGCTCTGCGAGTTGTTTGTAACTGTAGAACGGGAAAGCGTATGCAGCATCAAATAGTGTAGCTTGCGCTCTTAACTAGCTTCTCCCGGTTTGATGCAGTCAATATAGGTACCCGTACTTAATCATATATGATGTTAAATAACCTAGCTATGGCAGCGATTAGTCTACTATAGCTCAAGTCGGATTGGTTGGTTGCGGTCTCTCCCGCCACTGTTCCTGTGTCGCTCATTCACGCACACTCACAGTAGCCTACCACACAGCATGGCCCCTGCTATAGCGTCATTACTCTCTACCTCTTTCCTTGCGCTTTATCAGCTCCGGTTAATAAAGCAGCTTAAAAATGTACTTGTCTGTTGCTTCAGGACCGGGTCTGTATCGATCTGGTCTATACCGAACGGGTCTAGTTGTCCTCGGTTCTGTTCAGAACGGGTCCCTATATAGTTTATTATTTATTATTATTATTTTATTTATGCATATCGGGTCCGGATGGGAAACCCCAGGTCCATTTTAGAATGGATCCATCTTTTTTGACCCGTGAAGGCCTCTACCGGTTTAAGAGCGTCCCCGAATCTGCACCAGAAATAACAAAATGTAGCACTGGTTAAATATGTATTTGAGTTTTTAACGGTTTGCGCTACAAACAGGCGGGTTTCTCTGTTATAAAGGTGCAACCAAGGACACAAAGCCATGCTCTGTTTGTTTCTATAGCACAGGCTGTGGTATAGCTAAGCTCAGAGCCATATAGTAGGAATTAAATGACTCCGGCTAAGTTTAATCAGACTTGCCTGTTTTAATGGTTTTCACAGACTAAGTAAAGTGATACAAATTGTATAACCGACACTAGTGCGCCAAAGTACAAATTCCATGTGCATTCCACAGGTCCCGTTTTATAAGTGCGTGTTAAACATCGGTTGGGGGCCACTGAGTTAAGACATACAGTACTGCATTTAGTGGTAGTAATGTTGTTGCACCACTTTGGCCAATACGGGGATAAAGACATAATTTGTCGATCTCATGTCAGAATGAAGAGACTACTAGAGAATGTTCCTGCCCTTAAAGTAAAAATAAGGGAAAGCATATTTTGTTTGATCTGCTTTTTCTTTTATTCCCCCTGAGAAAATCTACCTTTTTGGACATTTCTGGTGGTGACTCTGTCTCATAGCTATTTTTTTATACAAGAACTCCCTTGTTATGCCAAAGCATATCTTTACGTTAATGTTTAAAGTACATACATCTTTACTGTGCAGCTTTTCTGTATTATGTGAGCTTTTAGGTATTTCCAAGGTGTGCTATATGGCCTGACCCTGTCCTATTAGCTCGCAGACTGGTTGGATTAGCCCCTCCTAGTGCCCTCATCTTCTCTCATTCTACTTTTCTAGGAAAGGACTTTGTACACTTTTCTGTATAGCCTATCTATTGTGTCTGGTGTTGAAAATGGTGTGAGTTTATTTGGACTGTTTTTCTAAGTTTTTGCAGCATTATTTGGCTTGTGTTTTGTTGTATTGCTTTGCTAACTAACTGCAGTAATGACAAAATGTAAACGTTGATCTATGACAAATGAGCGTGATTAGTAGTGCTACAATTTTTATAAAGCAAGGCAAAGCTACTCTTGCCTAAGGCAATTTTTTAAGAAGGAAAAATAGGAACCTTCATAAATGTATTGGTCACAAACTTTAAATCCCTCCCTACATACATCTGCTTCATGACAATTTTTCGGTCGAGCAATCCGCTCAGCAGTACTATTCAGTCTGTACAGAATCACACATGTTAATGAGTAGATGGCATATATTGATGCAAATTAGAGCTGACGCTCAGTGTGGGGTAGTTTTGTACGGTTTAAACTCATTAAAAGGTAATTCTTTTGAATAAAATTATGATGGAGGGGCTATGATTTTTCTCTTAATTTGTTACTTTCTCATACACACAAAAAATTATCTACAATCGTCTGAAAACACAGAAGCAATATTATTTCATATTTTCTATAGTTCACCTGAATATCTGAGTAGTTTGGTGCCCTCTAGTGATATTGAGAAGGCTGTGCAGGCCCTCAATTGTGCCGTCTCATTTCTAAATATTATGCTGTCATATAGACTGTCTTGGCATAATGGCTAAACCAATGGGAGCGGGAAGGGGGTGGAACTAGGGGTGCGTTCGTAAATTCACTCTGACTATCTACTCCGATTTCAGAGCACTCTCATCTGAGTGTGCCAGAGTGCAGAATAATTTATGAATTTACGAACGCTCAACACCCGTTGATTATGGCCGGTGTCAGTAAACGTCTGCAAAAAAAGCACAATTAAGTTGTTGCCAGCAGCACAGTTAGTCTCCAACACTCTGGATAACATGGAAACAGCCTAACCAGCTCTGCTAGTGCTAGTAAAATGGAGTGAGATGTTCTCTCATTTGTGTCTGGAAGTAGCTAGCCAACATTAGCCAGTTAGCTTGGAAGCTTGACTAAAGATGTTAAGTCAGAACGCTCGGGTCAACCCTACTCATCTGCCAGATCTTACACTGTGAGCTCTGAACGCTCCGAGAGCAAAACTCTCTGAATTTACGAACGGGCAATTTGACAACGCTCTGAATTTACGAACTCCCAGATCCGTATAGCTCCAGAATGAATCTACGAACAAATCCCTAGTGCAGCCGCGAGCAGGGTTTGTGTGTCGATGTAACCAGGATGTACAGGGATGTAACACAAGATAGTGAGGTTTACTGGAATCTATTTGGTAATCTGTAGTCAGGTTTTCCGTTTCTGAAATGTTCATCTCCATCAGTAATAGTTGTGCAAAATCAATTCTTAAATCTTTGCTCATCTGTGAGCAGGAAGTTTTGGCCCCGCACTGGCAAAACCAGCATTGAAATTATTTGACCAGTTGTCCCATTTCCAATGGCAGGTGACTCTCTAGCAGCAGGTTTAGGGTGTGAGGGGACCTGGTCGAGCGGCTCTACCATCGCCCCCGCCGAAATCGTACACCACCAAGTCTACACCAAGGGATACAGCGGAGCACATGGTTGCTACTGGTAACGCAGGCAGCCAGGTGGAACACCAGACGTCGGTGAAGGCAGAGCAGCAGTACTACCATCAGCATTATAACCATGCCCTGTTCAGCACCATCCTCCTCTACCACGGCTCATAAGGAGTTGGAAGGACCCCGTTGTCAGGCCGTCCCTCGGTTTGCATGTAATTTATGCTTGATGTAAACAAGCATTCATATGCCTTAAAACCATGGAGTGAGTGGTTCCTTTTTCATATGGTCATTGTGATTTTTTAAATATATATTTTTAATGTAAAGGGAAGGCCCATCCCTCTTCTAAAGGGGATGTTTAGTTTTCGGATATGAAATTCTGTAAAACAGTTACTTGTTTTTGTGATACAGTTTTGTAATGTGAAAAGTTGATTTCGAGTGATTAAAGAAAAAGCTAGAGTAAATGCATATAATGCATTATATTTTGATTTTCAACTTAGTTTTTTAAAAGTATAAACATTGTGTTCAGTTATCCTGTAATTAGTCATGTACTGTTATTTTACCCATTGATCTTGTTCTGGGGCTAAAACTAGTCTGAATGTAAATTCAAGTGATATGTCAGATGTCTTTTTTTGAGTAATGAAATAATGCCTCAACCTCTGTTTGAAGAATGTCTTGGAGTCAGGTTCTTTGTTTTGTCATCCTCTGTTACGGTTTTCTACCTCTGACGAGGAGGTGTAGCAGGGATCGGACCAAAACGCAGCGTGGTTATTTAGATTCATGTTTAATAAAGAAAGAACACTGAAGTGTGGGTGATTCTGTTACGGTTTTCTTCTATCTCTGACGAGGAGGTGTAGCAAGGATCGGACCAAAATGCAGCATGGTAATTTTGATACATGTTTAATGAACGAATAAACACGAACAATACAAAAACGTAACGCGAAAACCTAAACAGCCTATCTGGTGCAAACAGAGACAGGAACAATCACCCACGAAACACTCAAAGAATATGGCTGCCTAAATATGGTTCCCAATCAGAGACAACGATAAACACCTGCCTCTGATTGAGAACCACTTCAGGCAACCATAGACTTTTCTAGAAAACCCCACTATACCACAATCCCAATACCTACAACAACAAAAAAACAAGACTAAACACACCACATAATAAACCCATGTCACACCCTGGCCTGACCAAAATAATAAAGAAAACACAAAATACTAAGACCAGAGCGTGACATCCTCATTCATCTGTATCCTGATGATAATTAAATATGAGGTCACCTTAAAAGCACATTGGGATGTGATTCTTCAAATTGTCCGAAAATGTGACTGCTCCTTCCTACACTAATGTATGGGGAACAATACGGTATGCAATGAAAATGGAATACAGGACTTTTGTCTTGAACTACTATCCTGTATCATTTACGCCTCATAAAGCTTGAATATGTGAGTTGGCTGGATGTCCTTTGGGTGGTATACCATTCTTGATATACACGGGAAACTGTAGAGCGTGTTCTAACATACTTACATTTTTTGTCTTGCCCATTCACCCTCAGAATGGCACACAATCCATATATCTGTTGTTTTCAAAGGTTAAGAAGGATTTTTAAGACGTCTCCTCTTCATCTACAAGGATTGAAGTTGATTTAACAAGTAACGTCAATAAGGGATCAGAGTTTACATGGTCAGTCTGTTATGGAAAGAGTCTGTGTTCTTAATGTTTGTGCAGTGTGTATTTCCTCCCATAGTTTATCCAATAAGTAAACTGAAATTCCAGGTCCAATTTTTCACAATGGGAATTGCAATGAACTTTTTGTATTGAGTGAACTGAACCTTACCCTGTGTGCACTGGGGCCTCTGTTCAATTGCACGTGTCATAACCCATTTGTTAAATTGTTGTTTTGAGTTGTACTCAATGAACCAATAATTACTGCAATATGTCTGTGTTTTGCATTATGAGTGTTATTCAACGCCATAAGACCTCCCAGGAGCCTGGAAACGGCATCTGCACGTGCAGTGGAAGGGAACGCCACAGACAATGGATTTACTCTCTGTCCATGTGAGGTCCTATACCTGTGGTTGGGGACCATGCTCACTCCACAGTCCACACAGATGAGATGGACACAAACAATGGGACCTTGATTGGGCACTGGCATAATTCTCTTGAATTGTCCAGAACTTAGAATCACACACCACAGGTGAGAATTGCATGTATTTATTTTAATTTGAATGGAGTTCCATTGACTTCAAGATCTCTTTTGCAAGGGAGCCCTGCATCTTACAATTACACAACAAATGACACAGGAAATACACCAGAAAATAAGGGATTACCTAAGTAAAAACCCACTTGAAAAACAATCATATTCCTCAGCAGAGGTCCTCAATCAACACTCTGAAATGCCTGAAAGGCACTGATACATCCATTTGTAGGGAACTCTGAAGATTGCTCCATACATGGTGTCAGAAGAAACTACACTGAACAAAAATCTAAACTCAACATGTAAAGTGTTGATCCCATGTTTCGTGAGCTGAAACAAAAGATCCCCGAAATGTTCCATGCGCACAAAAAGCTTATTTCGCTCAAATTTTAAACACACATTATTTTACATCCCTGTTAGTGAGAATTTCTCCTTTGTCAAAATAATCCATCCACCTGACAGGTGTGGCATATCAAGAAGCATATTAAACAGCATGATCATTAAACCAGGCACACCTTGTGCTGTGGACAATAAAAGGCCACTCTAAAATGTGCAATTTTGGCACAACACAATGCCACAGATGTCTCAACTTTTGAGGGAGCGTGCAATTGGAATGCTGACTGCAGGAATATCCACCAGAGCTGTTGCCAGAAAATGTAATGTTAATTTCTCTACCATAAGCCACCTCCAACATCGTTTTAGAGAATTTGGCAGTACGTTCAACTGGCCTCACAACCGCAGACCATGTGTAACCACGCCAGCCCAGGACCTCCACATCCGGCCTCTTCACCTGCGGATTGTCTGAGTCCAGCCACCCAGACAGTTGATGAAACTGGCTTTGCACAACTGAAGAATATCTGCGCAAACTGTCAGAAACTGATGCTCATCTGCGTGCTTGTCGTCCTCACCAGGGTGTTGACCTGACTGCAGTTCGGCGTTGTGCCCAACTTCAGTGGGCAAATGCTCACCTTCAATGGCCACTGGCACGCTGGAGACGTGTGCTCTTCACGGATGAATCCCAGTTTCAACTGTACCGGGCAGATGGCAGACAGCGTGTATGGCATTGTGTGGGAGAGCGGCTTACTGTTCAACATTGTGAACAGTGCCCCATGGTGGCGGTGGGGTTATGGTATGGGAACGCATAAGCAACGGACAACAAACACAATTACATTTTATTGATGGCAATTTGAATGCACAGAGATACTGTGACGAGATCCTGAGGCCCATTGTCGTGCCATTCATCCGCCGCCATCACCTCATGTTTCAGCATGATAATGCACGGCCCCATGTCGCAAGGATCTGTACACAATTCCTGGAAGCTAAAATGTCCCAGTTCTTCCATTGCCTGCATATTCACCATGTCACCCATTGAGTACGTTTGGGATGAATCGACATGTACGACGGCGTGTTCCAGTTCCTGCCAATATCCAACACCTTCGCACAGTCATTGAAGAGGAGTGGGACAACATTCCACAGGCCACAATAAACAGCCTGATCAACTCTATGTGAAGGAGTTGTCACACTGCATGAGGCAAATGGTAGTCACACCAGATACTGACTGGTTTTCTGATCTACACCCCTACCTTTTTTTAAGGTCTCTGTGATTTACATATCTGTATTCCCAGTCATGTGAAATCCATAGATTAGGACCTAATGAATATATTTCAATTCAGTTTTCCTTATATAATTCAGTAAAATCTATGAAATTGTTGCATGTTGCATTTATATTTTTGTTCAGTGTAAAAGCAGTTTTTTTCAAGTGTGTAGCAACAGACAGAATATCCAGAGTTAGTCATCATTGTGATTGGGTATGGTAACTCTTACATCTATGGATAAGCAAAGATGTCAGGTAATGTGAGAGTTTATAAATGAATAAAATGTAGTGTTTCAACCTACGTGAGGTCAAAGCTCTACTTTCTAATAGAGCGATCAGTGATGAGTACAACATCTGTGACACTTGATAAAACAAAGTGTGCAAAGTGCTGTTAAACTGCATCTAAAGGCTTTAATGAAGTGGCAAGTGCATTCATGTAGATTACAGTGCATTCGGAAAGTATTCAGACCCCTTGACTTTTTCTACATATTGTAACGGCTTTCTTCTATCTCCTCCTCTGACAAAGAGGTAGAACAAGGATCGGACCAAAATGCAGCGTGGCTATTGCAATCCATGTTTATTAAATAATAAAGAAACACGAACTTTACAAAAACGTAATGTGAAAACAAAAACAGCCCTGTCTGGTGCAAACACAAAGACAGGAACAATCACCCACAAACGCACAGTGAAACCCAGGCTACCTAAATATGGTTCCCAATCAGAGACAACGAGAATCACCTGACTCTGATTGAGAACCTCAGGCAGCCATAGACTATGCTAGACACCCCTACTCAGCCACAATCCCAATACCTACTAAAACCCCAATACAAAAACACAACACAAAATAAACCCATGTCACACCCTGGCCTGACCAAATAAATATATAAACACAAAATACTAAGACCAGGGCGTGACACATATGTTACAGCCTTATTCTAAAATGGATTAAATAAATAAAATAAAATAAAAATCCTCATTAATCTACACACCATGACAAAGCATACACCTGTCTATATAAGGTCCCACAGTTGACAGTGCATCAATAGTAGCTCAATAGTTTCTCTGTAGAGATGGAAGAACCTTTCAGAAGCACAATCATCTCTGCAGCACTCCAGCAATCAGGCCTTTATGGTAGAGTGGCCAGACGGACGCCACTCCTCAGTAAAAGGCATATGAAAGCCTGCTTGGAGTTTGCCAAAAGGCACCTAAAGGACTCTCAGACCATGACAAACAAGATTCTCTGGTCTGATGAAACAAAGATTGGAGGAAACCTGGCACCATCCCTACGGTGAAGCATGGTGGTGGTTTTCAGCGGCAGGGACTGGGAGACTAGTCAGGATTGAGAGAAAGATGAATGGAGCAAAGTACATTGAGATCCTTAATGAAAACCTGATTCAGAGCGCTCAGGACCTCAGACTGGGGCGAAGGTTCACCTTCCAGCAGGACAACGACCCTAAGCACACGACCAAGTGTTAGATGAATTTAGTAACTATGTGTTCATGAACCAATTCAATTAAAATACTGTCTGTTTCTAAGGATTTGTAAGGTTCTTATTTGCATAAAATGGACAGAGACCAGCCACCAAAATTAATCAATAGCGTTTATTCTCAAGAGCTCTGCTCAAAATACCATGTACATTAGTTTATATATCACACATAGCGTCATAGCGTCCTAAATGTCCCTCCTCTCCGACAAGGACATAGCTGCTTTCAAAAGTCCATTCCAACATACACATATTGCTTATCATATGCTACCACAAATTGCATAATCTACTGCAAGCCTAACGGTTTCTCCCCGCCTTGGGTGGGGAGACTTTCTTCCTGTTATCGGTTTCACAGTGGTCACAATTTGTCTGTTAACACTTCCTCTTTGCCTATGTAGAACCATTCTTTATCAGACAGGATAGAATTATATTAGTTATAATTCTATGTTAAATTTATACATTATTTAGTCATTACTGATAAAAATCCTTCAACACCAAGACAACACAGGAGTGGCTTCGGGACAAGTATCTGAATGTCCTTGAGTGGCCCAGCCAGAGCCTGGACTTGAACCCGATTTAACCTTTCTGGAGAGACCTGAAAATAGCGGTGCAGTGACGCTCCCCATCCAACCGGCAAAGCTTAATTAAGAGGATCTGCAGAGAAGAATGGGAGAAACTCCTCAAATACAGGTGATCCAAGCTTGTAGCGCCATACTCAAGAAAACACAAGGCTGTAATCGCTGCCAAAGGTGCTTCAACAAAGTACTGAGTAAAGGGTCTGAGTACTGTAAATGTGATATTTCAGTTGTTTTGTAAAAATGTCTAAATAACTGTTTTTGCTTTGTCATGATGGGGTATTGTGTGTAGAATGATCAGGGAAAAACTGACTTGCCTAGTTAAATAAAGGTAATATACAAAAAAGTGTAAGTCTAGGACAGGAAGGAGCGTTGACATTCTGCTATTTGGTGAGAGGCATGTCCTACACTACCCGTCTGAAGTATTAGAACACCTACACATTCAAGGATTTTTCTTTATTTTTACTATTTTCTACATTGTAGAGTAATAGTGAAGACATCGCAATTATGAAATAGCACATATGGAATCATGTATACCAAAAAAGTGTGAAACAAATCCAAATATATTTTATATTTGAGATTCTTCAATTAGCCACCCTTTGCCTTGGTGACAGCTTTGCACACGCTTTGCATTCTCTCAACCAGCTTCATGAGCTAGTCACCTGCAATGCATTTCAATTAACAGGTGTGTCTTGTTAATTTGTGGAATTTCTTTCCTTTTTAATATGTTTGAGCCAATCAGTTGTATTTGGTAGAAGACCAAGTCCATGTTATGGCAAGAAAAGCTCAAATAAGCAACAGTCCATTACTTTAAGTCACGGTCAGTCAATACAGAACATTTCAAAAGCTTTGAATGTTTCTTCAAGTGCAGTCGCAAACACCATCAAGTGTGTTGAAACGGGCTCTCAGGAGGACTGCCACAGGAATGGAAGACCCAGAGTTACCTCTGTTGCAGAGGAGAAGTTCATTAGAGTTACCAGCCTCAGAAATTGCAGCCCAAATAAATGCTTCACAGAGTTCAAGTAACAGACACATCAACATCAACTGTTCAGAGGAGACTGTGTGCATCAGGCCGTCATGGTCAAATTGTTGCAAAGAAACCACTACTGAAGGACACCAATAAGAAGAGACTTGCTTGGGCCAAGAAACACGAGCAATGGACATTAGACCGGTGGAAATTTGTCCTTTGGTCTGAAGTCCAAATTGGAGATTTTTGGTTCCAACCGCCATGTCTTTGTGAGACACGGTGTGGGTGAACGGATGATCTCCGCATGTGTATTTCCCACTGTAAAGCATGGAGGAGGAGGTGTTATGGTGTGGGGGTGCATTGCTGGTGACACTGTGATTTATTTAGAATTCAATGCACACTTAACCAGCATGGCTACCACAGCATTCTGCAGTGATACACCATCCCATCTGGTTTGGGCTTAGTGGGACTATCATTTGTTTTTCAACAGGACAATGACCCAAAACATCTCCAGGCTGTGTAAGAGCTATTTTACGAAGAAGGAGAGTGATGGAGTGCTGCATCAGATGACCTGGCCTCCACAATCCCCCGACGTCAACCAAATTGAGTTGGTTTGTGGTGAGTCGGACCGCAGAGTGAAGTAAAAGCAGCCAACAAGTGCTCAGCATATGTGGGAACTCCTTCAAGACTATTGGAAAAGCATTCCAGGTGAAGCTGGTTGAGAGAATGCCAAGAATGTGCAAAGCTGTCATCACGGCAATGGGTGGCTATTTGAAGAATCTCAAATATAAAATATATATAGGGCTCTTTGACCATTCCTCCATACAGAATCTTTCCAGATCTTTGATATACATAGTCTCCCTTTTTGGACTGCCCTCCTCATTTCAAACCCCAGGTTTTGAATGGGGTTCGAAGTCCAGAGACAGATGGGCATTGCAAACTGTTGATTTTGTGGTCAATTATTATTTAATTGTAGATGTTAATGTGTGCTTGGGGTTATTGCCTTGTTGGAAGACCCACTTGCGGCCTAGGCTCAGCCTCCTGCCTGAGGCTACGAATGATTTTTGCAAAAATGTCCTAGTACTGGGTAAACTTAATGAATATGGTATTCCTCTCCGCTCCCTTTGTATCTGGAAAATGCCCACTATTTCACCTGTGCGAACACCCGTTTGTCACCTGTCTCAAGACCGAGGTTCATAGCTGGAGTTTTTAAACATTTTTTTACCTAACCTTACAAATGCTACGTCCCTGTAACCACGCCCCCGTCAAACACGGTCTCAAAATAAAAAAATAAGGTGAGACTAAGTCAATAGATACGTATTAAATCGTTTATCAATACAAATGTAATACAATAAAGCAAAATGATATTAAAACCCAAATTATCGTACGTCTCGGTTTTCTTCAGAAGACTACGGAAACGAAGACGTCCCCTATTAGGTGAAGTGGTATCGCCTAATATTTCACTTACCAGCGGCTAGGGTAGGACTCCGAGGATATCGTTTCACCGAGGCGGCAGCGGGAAAAAAGAGAGCTGAATGTTGTTGTAAACCCAACATTAACTAGCTATATTATAAACACTTTTGTTGTAAATAAAGCAGTACATTTGTGTTACCGTTATATATTTAGTTTACGATGTCTACTCCGGCAAGAAGACGATTGATGAGAGATTTTAAACGGTGAGATGAACATTTTTCACGGATGGTGTTATTGATGTCTGGAGAAGCTAACTAGCAAAGCTAGTCAGCGAAGGTTACCAAGCAAGCTAGCAAACGTCACACAGCCGTCTGTTTCCTGACATTCTGGGGTTTACCTAGTTTACAATTCTCAAATGTGTAATGTTGCGTTTGAAAATAGCTCATGCCGAGAAAGTCGTCGAACTCTAAAACAGTCAGCTACGTTAATTATTTAGCTTGCCAGCCAATACTTGGCTACAGATTAGCTAGCGAAGAAAACAACTTGCTCTCCCAATGCGAGTCACCATAGCTCACTCGCAAGCGAAACTGGGTTAGATTAACAATACGTCATAAGATTACTCAGGTTGGTTTTGCGATGTCCGGTGCTTGAATTGCATAACGTTAACCGTTACGGTTTGTGACTGACGTTTAGTTTCTTCTATGGTATATTGGCGAACACACAATTGAATGTGCATCCCGCCACAATGCGGGGTGGAAATAGGGTTCCCCCCAAAAATGAACAAACTACCAAAAGAAAATAAACACATTTTCTGTAAAAAATAAATAAAACAGATCTGTTCCCTACACAGGCTCAAGGGGAACCTGGTGAGGGCGGGTCTTCCGGTGACAGTACCCCATGCAAGTTTTCAGATGTCGAGCCTTAAGTCCAAACACTTGAAAAGTGGCCAAATCTTTTACATCCTTACGCTCAGGTGAAAGCTCTTACTGCGTATCTTACGTAACCAAGCTTCACATGCTTAGGTAATTGCTCTTTATCAAAAAACAACAGGCCCGACAGACGTTCTTCTTGTTCACCCAGGGGATCAGACGCTGTGCATCAACCACACCAGGAATTCAATTCAGGTATTTCACCTGAACATCTGTCGTCACCCCTGAGATGACTTGGTTGACAGGTGCTCTACTGCGAAGTTCAGAACACACAAATTCTGTTGTCCGGATTCTTTTTAGGCCCACAGCAATCTTCCTCTACTCTTCAGAAATACAATTAATCAAAATAAAACCACTACTGGTCACTCTCAGACTTTTCCAAGCGTGTACTTCACCATTTGACACCTCAAATGGGTTTCTCACATGCATCCTTGCTCAACAAACGCATCCCAACAAGAAGCAATTCATTATCATTCATACACGTATCCTCCAATCCAATTTTAGACTATTTCCTTTTCGTTCCAGTTTTCAATACTACTGTTGTCCATTCGGGAACATTTGTCTTCAACCAAATTTGCTCAACGTGCTGCTTGATTCAAACTCTGCATCCACTTCTGCCATCTTCCCACTTCCGTCCCTTCTTTGAGGTTTATTGGCAGACCACACTCATAAGGAGTGTAACCACCACCTACTGTACAGGGTAGTACGTTGAGCTAGCTAAGTAGCATTAACCCTTTTATGGGCTTCTGCATTGGTTGATAATATTGCAAGTAAGAGTGAGTTCAGTAATGTGTCGATTTGTAAAATAACTATCAGTTTGAAAATAGGGTTAATAAGTATATATTAGCTAGGTAGCAAGCAATTTTGACACGGAACTAAAGTTGTTTTTCTCGGGCCCCATAGGTTACAAGAAGACCCTCCGGCTGGCGTCAGTGGTGCCCCTTCCGAAAACAACATAATGGTGTGGAATGCAGTCATATTCGGGTAAGATGGCGAAGCGCAAGCGGTCAGAGGTGCACATTCAGACTGTCACAGATTTTCTGTGCAATATTATTTATAACCCCATGCTCTGGCAGCAAATATTGCAGAGTTAGGGTTCAGAAACAGCCTTCTGTCTTGGTAGTTTCAAATCATATTTTATTGGTCACATGCGCCAAAAACAACAGGCGTAGACTTTACCGTGAAGTACTTATGAGCCCATTCCCAACAATGCGGAGTTAAAAAGTAAATAGTAATACAAATTGAGACACTACAGAGGGTAGTGCGAACGGCCCAGTACATCACTGGGGCTAAACTTCCTGTCATCCAGGACCTCTATACTAGAGGTCGACCGATTATGATTTTTCAATGCCGATTATTGGTGGACCAAAAAAGCAGATACTGACTAATCGGATGATTTTTATATATATATTTGTAATAATAACAGTTACAACAATACTGAATGAACAATGAACCCTTTTATTTTAACTTAATATAATACATAAATTATATTTAGTCTCAAATAAATAATGCAAAGAGAAGAAAGTAAAGTAAAAGTGCAATATGTGCCATGTAGAAGAAAAAAAAGCTACCGTTTAAGTTCCTTGCTCAAAACATGAGAACATATGAAAGCTGGTGGTTCAATATTCACAGTTAAGAAGTTTTAGGTTGTAGTTATTATAGGAATTATGATGCGTCGACTATTTCCCTCTATACCATTTGTATTTCATATACCTTTGACTGGATGTTCTTATTGGCACTTTAGTATTGACAACCTAATCTCGGCAGTTGATCGGCTTGAATTCATAAACAGCGCTGTGCTTCAAGCATTTCTTGAAGAGCTGCTGGCAAACGCAGGAAAGTGCTGTTTGATTGAATGCTTACGAGCCTACTGCTGCCTACCACCGCTCAGATTGCTCTATAAAATATCAAATCATAGACCTAATTATAATAAACACACAGAAATACGAGCCTTTGGTCATTTAATATAGTAAAATCCGGAAACTATAATTTTGAAAACAAAGCGTTTATTCTTTCAGTGTAATAAGAAACCAATCTGTATTTTGTCGAACGGGTGGCAACCCTAAGTCTAAATATGCTGTTACATTGCACAACTTTCAATGTTATGTCATAATCATGTAAAATTCTGGCAAATCAATTACGGTCTTTGTTAGGAAGAAGCACAGTTCGCAACGAGCCAGGCGGCCAAACTGTTGCATATACTCTGCTTGCATTGAATGCAAGAGAAGTGACACAATTTCCCTAGTTAATATTGCCTTCTAACATGCATTTATTTTAACTAAATATGCAGGTTTAAAAATATATAATTGTGTATTGATTTTAAGAAATGCATTGCTGTTTATGGTTAGGTACATTTGTGCAACGAATGTGCTTTTTTTGGGAATGAGCTTTTGTTAAATCATCACCCGTTTGGCAAAGTTGAAGTAGGCTGTGATTCGATGATAAATGAACATGCACCGCATTGATTATATGCAACGCAGGACAAGCTAGTTAACTACACATGGTTGATGATATTACTAGGTTAACTAGTAATTATGTGAAGATTGATTGTTTTTTGTAAGATAAGTTTAATGCTAGCTAGCAACTTACCTTTGCTCATTGCAGCCCCAAGGTCCTTTTGACGCTGCACTCGCGTAACAGGTGGTCAGCCTGCCACGCAGTTTCTTCGTAGAGTGCAATTGTAATCGGCAATAATCGGCGTCCAAAAATGCCGATTACCGATTGTTATAAACTTGAAATCAGCCCTAATTAATCGGCCATGCCGAATAATCGGTCCACCTCTAGTGTGGAGTGCAATAGAGATTGCATCATCTGTGGATCTGTTTGGGCGGTGTGCAGATTTGAAGGGGGCTAGGGTGATGGTGTTGATTTGAGCCATTACCAGCTTTTCAAGGGATTTCATGGCTACAGATGTGAGTGCTATGGGGCGATAGTTATTTAGACGGTTACCTTGGCATTCTTGGGTACAGGGACTATGGTGGTCTTAACGTGTAGGTATTACTGACTGGATCAGGGAGAGGTTGAACATGTCATTGTAGACACTTGCCAGCTGGTTAGCGTAGTTATTGGTAATTCTGTGAGATCAAGGTAATTTCAATACCTTTCTGGGCCAATGATACCAAAAATGTGAAGTGATTAATCTGCTCATCACAATGTTCCTCCATCTGTTAACTTATTTACGGGGAAATTACACATTTTTCACACATACAGAGAAAACGTTTAAACATATTTATTTCCCTTTACAGCCCAGAAGGGACACCTTTTGAGGACGGTGAGTACAGCACTGTGCACCCCATTCTTTATGTTTGCATACTCTACGGAGCTACGGGTTGTGTGTGACGTAATTGTTGATTTGATCAATTTCACATAAAGTAGGCTAAAGCAGTCAATCATCAACTTCCTGTTTTATCTACCGGCAGTGTTACAGATAATACAACATCTGTAAATGCTAAGTTTTCTAACATTCTTTGTTGCATGATAGTATGAGTGATATGAACTAGAGCCATGGTTCTAATTCTTCTTTCCTCCCCATCTTTTATGTTCCAGGCACATTTAAGCTTACTGTTGAGTTCACAGAAGAATACCCTAACAAACCCCCCACAGTACGATTTGTGTCAAAGATGTTTCATCCAAATGGTATGTTGTCACAACGACAGTAGCAAAACAGCCTGATTATGGTTAGTACTGCAAAGGTTAATGGTATTTTAACCCTTCTGATTTCTTTACAGTGTATGCAGATGGCAGTATATGTCTAGACATTCTGCAGAATCGATGGAGTCCAACCTATGATGTGTCATCCATTCTTACCTCTATTCAGGTAGGCAAATATATCTTGTTTTCCATAATACATTTTATATGCCGTGTATCCTCCCTTCCCTGTCAACATTTAGTCCTACTGTGACCATACCGAACATCCTGAAGTGTCATGGTGCATGCCCACTTTTATGTCTTGATCTCTGTGCTGTAGAAAACCTGTCTCGTCTACTCAGTTGGCTCATTATTCATCACCTTGCTCCCTCCCTTCCCTTCCAGTCTCTGCTAGACGAACCAAACCCCAACAGCCCAGCCAACAGTCAGGCGGCCCAGCTTTACCAAGAAAACAAGAGGGAGTACGAGAAGCGTGTGTCGGCCATTGTAGAACAGAGCTGGAGGGACAGTTGACCACATCCTCTCCCTTCTGGCCTTCTCTATCACCAGCGCTGAGCTGTGTGTGATGCGAGTTTGAGTAGTTCATCTTAATTTAGATTTTTTTTGTTTCTTCCTCCATTTTAATTTGACATATTTATGCACTTTACCTGTCCCTTGTTGAACATTTTTTTTCCTAACACGCTTGGAGTGGAGTTTTTGTTATTTTTTCTATGTCTCTCTCCTGTTTTGGCTTATCAGGGGACTTATGTGCTGAATCTTGTTTTTGTCGCCACAGTCTTCAATTGAGGACAATTTTTGGACGTCAATTACCTGCCTCCTCCCTTCCCACACTGAAATAAATTAGTTGGACTGATGTGTAATGTTTGGGAGAAATATCAATGAATCATGTTAACCTGCTTGTAGGTCCTTTCTTTGGTGTGCTCCCCTTACCCTTTAATACATAAGCTCACTTTACAAAGCAGCATCTGAGCTATCAAGCTCATTACCTTTCTTTGGAAAATTGTTGCGTGTGTTCATCCTTAAACAACCTGATTCAGAACTAGACCCACATGCTTAACCCATGTCTTTGCTGTGTTGTGAGCTCTGTTACATGCATGACAGTGATAGTGTTCTTGTTCTCTGTTCAGTAAGTACTCGTGTATATAGAACATACATCCTGATTGTACAGATTTTGCACTGGTTGTCCACCATGTCACTTATTCAGCAATTGTAAATAAGTCGTCAAAGCTACCTTTATGACAGTAATGTTTCTCTTGGCTGGTTAACCATGTGCTCCCTACCGTAGTCATCCATCACCTCTATATTTAGCTTTCGCTATCTGGTAAATACTGTGAAATCAGTAATCTCTTGCAATGCTGAGAAACTAGCTGCACACTTCCATCAGTTAATGCCTTTGCAGCATTGACATTTGACACCAACTTAATGAGAATATGGTTTATTGGCAAGGAACTCTTTAAACATCAAACTAATCGCAGACATGGCATGATGGTGTACACATGAGTTGTTGCTTTGCTATTTTTGACACAGTAAGCACAGACTAGGGACCAAAGGATTTCATGATATACATGCCAAGGCCTTCAAGAATACTACCTACCATTGGACCAGACACAATGGGCTCCAGGCCAAGATGCATTTAAATAACGTTTTTTTACTGGTGTCACAAGTGACTCCTCACAACTACAGGCCCCATGCCATCAGTCAAACATGAGTATTATCAATTTAACCATCTGTCAACAACTTTTGCTGCTAGAGCAGCCCTATTACTAATGGCTCTTCTAACAAACAGCAGTCACATCCCATGGTAAATACAGATGATGCAAAGACAATTCAACATAGGAAGCACATTGCATTCATATCTGTAAGCCACCTTGTAATATAGTACATGTCTAGAATGACCTTCAGCACGCAATCTTGGTTAAAATGTTTTATTTGTTCGTATGGCTAATATGGTTGCATGCATGATACACTAGCGTCAACAATCATTGGTGTGGCTGATACAATAATCTGTATTACATATCTGCTCTAAACCAGTGGTACTGAACTAGGATGTCCATCTTACAGTACAGTCTTTACTAAAATGACATGTCCCTCTTTCTAATTCTTCATTTTTACTTTTTAACCCTTTCTCTCCAACTTTGTGATATCCAATTGGTAGTTACAGTCTTGTCCCATTGCCGCAATTCCGTACAGACTCGGGAGAGGCGAAGGTCGAGAGCCATGCGTCCTTCAAAACACAACCCTGCCAAGCCACACTGCTTGCTTAACCCGGAAGCCAGCCGCACCAATGTGTCGGAGGAAACACTGTACAACTAGCCACAAGAGAGCGATGGGACAAGGACATACCCGCCGGCCAAAGCCTCCCCTAACCCGGAGAACCTGGGACAATTGTGTGCGGCCTCATGGGTCTCCTGGTCGCGGCCGGCTGCGACACAGCCTGGGATTGAACCCGGGTCTGTAGTGACGCCTTAGACTGAAGTGCCACTATGGAGGCCCCAATTCTTCATTTTCAAACAGCATTGATACTAATTGGGAGTAGAAAATACAATAACAAAAAACTAAACTAACATGACCACAAACAACGTTCACTGGGCCAGGTAGAGCAGCTACCTGTTGTAGGCCCTCTCCTTCTTCACCCTCTCCAGGGCCTTGTCCATGATCTTCTCATTCTCACCCCTGCATTTGGGGCAGAACCACTTCCCCTTGGGCTTGTGATGTAACCCCACACAGGAGAAGTGGAACCACTCAATGGGACACTCGTCGTTATCACAGCCAATCATCTCGCCGTAAGACACCTGTTCACACAGGCAGTAGGTGGGCTCATCTGGGTCGATGGGCAGGTCTGGGGGTGACACCTCCCTCTCTGATTTGCCCTTTGACCTCTTCTTCTTCTTGGACGATGACATTTTGGCCCTCTTTTCCCTGGCTGCCCCCATGCCCGCCTCATCATGATCCATGCCTCCATAGCTCTCCCGGTTCTCTCCGTTCTTCTGCCGCCGCGAACGTTTCCCGCCAGACTTTTCCCCTCCACCGACTGAGCCTGGCGTTGCCTCGTCACGCCTCTTGTCGTGGTGACCCACTTTGCCCGGTGTGGTTGTCACTGCTGACGTTGACATGGAGGCTGTAGTCGTCGTCATAGCAGTTGATGTGGGTACATGGATCTCTGGGATCTCCTGGGAGGTGTGGAGGAGCTCAGAATGCCAGTCCACCTGCCGGCTACGGTTCTCCACCAATTCCACCTGGGACAATACAGGGTTTCATTTTTATACTGTGTGGGTTGTGATTAGTGGGGTAACATAGGTTGGTCAAGGAGAATGACCAATGTGGGGCTACCTCATCTATATATTATTGTTATTTTCAAGCTGGACAGGAATTCAGCAAAGTATACAGGCAGCGAGCCACGTTTACCCACCATCTGCCCAGCAATCTGGATCTTCTCATCTCCTAGCTCCTGGCTGCTGATGAGAGCTCTCTGGATGGACAGCTGCATTCTGCGCTGCTGGAGAGGGTCAGACTCCCGACGGTAGCGCTCATAAGCATCATCCAGCTCCTGCAGGACATCTGAGAAAAACAAATTATGCCAGCCTAGTTAAATAATGTTTTTTTTTTTATGTAACAAACATAGCACATTAGTAAAGTGAAAAACAATAGTTAATTAGGTAAACAATAGTTTTACTGTAGCTAGCTAAATACATGTACATACTTTGGAACAAATATTGTTCATAACCAAGTGACAAAATGTGAATAAAGGGTATCTACTATTCCAACTACATTACTGATGCATGCACAAGTTGGTACAGCTGAATGCCGGCAGTAGCCAGGTGCTTGCTACCTACTAGGTTACTGTAGCTAACCGTTTCGCTGGCTAACGATAGCTAGCTACATTATGATTAAAGGTATGTATACAGTCGGTGGATGAAATGTGAACAAATTGCCTTGGTATTTTGCGTCAATTTCTTTCATAAGAGACACGCTCCTCTGTAGGTCGAATGGTAGTGATTCGACCAAGTCCAAATATTCTTCCACATAATTTGTAACGACGTGGACCGGGTCACCGTTTGCCGGATTTAGCATATTCTTCTGTCGAAGTCCACACAAAGCTGTCCACAACGAAATGAGAGATATGTTACACAGAACATCCGAAACTCATAATCCTAAAGATATGCGTTGAACTTTTATTTAAAAAAATATGTTTCTAGCAAACTCCCTCAGCTTACTTTTGACACGCTAACGTTACTACTGTTAGCTTACCTAGCTTTCCCATAAACGAGCTAACAGCCTGGAAGCGAACTAACGTCAGCTAAGCTAGCAGTGACGTTAGCCTTCAAACTAATTATTGTCTGAACACGAAAATGAAGCTACCCAACTAGCGAGCAATTCTTACTCACCAGCAACTTTATATTTGCCGTTTAATGAACTTCATACAATGTATTCAATCCAAATGGATAATCTTGTAACTCAACTATGTATTGATTGCGTCTGGTCCAACGTGGAGAACTGTACATGTGTATGCGCATGCGCATCATATCAGAAACAACCCTGCCATTGGTAATTTCCTTCAGTGAGTTTAGATCCTTTAGGCAGTCGTTTTAAAACATTTAATTAGTACAGTGATGCCGATCTAGTGAAAATGGTCCATGCTTGATGTTACAATTTAGCTAGTTACAGTTGCACATGTTCGTACTGTTTGAGCAAGACAGACATTGATACGTTATATACCAACTCTCTACTACACTGTTAGGGAGATAGAAGACTGAAAAAGCGACCGATGAAGAGTAAAGACATACAAAATAAGTGAACTCCAACATTTTAATATAGGGTGGTTGACAAAAACAGGAGACAACACATAATCACTTAGATTATATTATTGATGACAGTAAAGACAGGAATGTCATTATGTAATATGATTAACTGTCTGGAAACAAATCACAGATTCTAAATAATTGTATTCTCTAACTTTCACCAGGTATTGCTCAGTGTGTTACAGTATGTGTACATTGGGTAGTCTGATATTAAGGTGTGTAATCTCAGCTCACCCTCATGTGACCCATTAATTATGAAGTGCTGGCTTTCACACTTTTTTGAATAGCAAAGGAGACACATAGAAAATAAGATTCCAGTGTAAAGGAGATATTGCATTGTCATTTTTTGTTTCAATGGGTCCAGTGTATGAGAGACAACATAGCCAAAATTAATTCATCAATGTAAAAAAGAATAATCAAGGTCTATAGCTTATTGAGCACAAATAAACTACAAGTCATACCAGTGGGAAGTAGTAGTTAATTAATGCATTTTTTTATTTAGTTTTTTCACTAAAGTACCGCACTGGGCCTTTACTAGTCCGCATTAGCGAACCGATATAGCCTTCTGTAGCGTGGGCAAAAAAAAGTGCAGCACTCCCAAACATCTTCCTGTGGCTATGCTAGAAGTGGTTTCATATGTTGGAGTCATTCTTTTTTGTGTGAATTATTTCTTATTAACTCAATCCGATCGAGGGTTGTCAACAATGCAGCTTTTAAAGGCAATGTTACCGCACTCGTGAATATTGCATTCATGGTAAAACGATGCAAATGTTGACTCAATCGGAAACTACCTTTAAATGGCACATTGTCGACAGGCGCAATCGGATTCACTTCCGGGCTTTAGCTTTTCTGTCTGAGGTAAAGACGAGCTACATTGATAGTTGGATTCCCATGGAAGAAAGGGTTGTTTGTGTGTATGAATGTAATACTTTATGTATACATGTACAGTACACTACATGACCAAAAGTATGTGGACACCTGTTCGTCAAACTGAAATTTGATGAACCGACTTGTTGGGAGGGTGGCATCCTATGACGGTGCCACGCTCTTCAGTAAGGCCATTCTACTGCCAATGTTAGTCTATGGAGATTGCCTGGCAGTGTGCTCGGTTTTATATACCTGTCAGCAACGGTGTTGCTGAAATAGCCAAATTCACTCATTTGAAGGGGTGTCCACATACACTATATATACAAAGGTATGTACAGTACATATGTATGTGAGTTTATCTTGGACTCTGCTCCGATAGACTGTTCTCAGCTCTCAAATAGTTTTTTGAAGGCAGAGCTGATCTCCTGGATCATGTCTGTGGTGGTGGTGGCTCGGCCATGTTTGTGAAAGGCCTGTTTGTTACACTGTCTGGTCAGAGAACAGGCCCCAAAAGCTGCCACCACTGATGGGTTCACACTTAGGCAGAAGAAGAGATTGGAGAATACATAACAGTTAGATTAATGACGAATACACTTTCAAATTAGACCAACAAGGTTACATATGCTACAAAAACATTTTTTTAAATTCAGGAAATGGAAAAAAATTGCTTTCGTTTACAATTAACAAAACATACTAACTTCAGAAGATATTTTGAATAAATGTTCTTGGTCCTAGAGTCAAATGTTTGGAGCACATTGATGAAAGTTACTGCTTTCAATACATGAAAATTGAATGACGAGGTTTTTCATCATAGAGCAACGATATGTTATCATAAAGCTATATTCATTTTGGTCGTGTCAGTGTTTAATCACAAAATGATGAGATAAATATGGTACCTTTTGGTCATGTCTGCTGAGGAGGCGTATGCCCAGTGTGCCAGCACTCCCAGAGAGCCAGATAGGAGGTCTCCTTGCCCCCCACACCGCCGCCCGCTGCCCTCCTGTCTGCACAAGATGACTGGACACCACAGAAACACTGTCAGATTTTTTACAGGAATATTTGTGAGTGTAGCACTTACTGAGAGTAGCTGTGTGTGTTTGTAACACTAACCCTTGTTACCGTCGGTGATTAGGTCTTCCTCCCCCTTGAGCACCACGGTCAGGTTGCCCATGGCAACACTGAGCTCCATGGCACTCCTCTGATGGTCACTGCTATCCAGAGGCTCATGGTACTGAAAACACAGAGGGTTAATAATGAACAAACACACACACTGCGCTAGCACTGGCAGACTCACCATAGCCTCATACAACCGGGTGAACTCCATGTAGTTGGGAGTCAGGATGCCCTTCTGGTACCCTTGGATGACTGATGGCTGCTGAGCAACCAGCCACAGCCCATCCTATTGGTGGAACACACACAATCACTGAACATCCTTGTAATATATATATATATATATATATATATATATATATATATTTTTTTTTTTATTTTTTTTTTTTTATCTACTACCAAAGCAAAAATTGGTTGTGTGTACAGTACTTACTGCATCAATAACTATAGGGATATCTCTTGCTTTGGACTTCTCAATTACTTCCTAAAGAAAAAGACTCATAAGAACATTGGTAATATCATGTGGACTGTCTAATCTAAAATTGACTGTGTGTGTGTATATATTTATATTCAGTGTCCCACATGCCTTGGCGTTTTTCAGCAGCTTGTCGTCTCTGCCTAGCCCCGGTCCCACCACCAGGCTATGGAGTCTGGGGAGCCATTTCTCTATCTCCTCCACTGCATTGGGGCTGTCCCTATGTACACAGTTATCATCAACATCATATACACACTGTTTACAAACACTGAGTGTACAAAACATTAGGAACATCTGCCATTTCAATGACATAGCTTTCACCGGGATTCATCTGGTCAGTCTATGATCCCTTATTGATGTCACTTGTTAAATCGACTTCAATCAGTATAGATTAAGGAGGGAGACAGGCTAAATAAGTATTTTTAAGCCTTGACACAATTAAGACATGGATTGTGTGTGTGTGCGCCATTCAGATGAATGGGCAAGACAAAATATTGAAGTGGTAGCAGGTGCCAAGCACACCGGTTTGAGGGTGTCAAGAACTGCAATGTTGCTGGGTGTTTCACACTCAACAGTTTCCCCTCTATCAAGAATGGACAACCACCCAAAGAACATCCAGCCAACTTGATACAACTGTGGGAAGCATTGGAGTCAACATGGGCCAGCATTCCTGTGGAACGCTTTCGACACCTTGTAGAGTCCATGCCCAGGCAAATTGAGGCTGTTCTAAGGGCAAAAGGGGGTGCCACTCAATATTAGGAAGGTGTATACATTGGCTTGTCAGTGTATACATTGGCTTTTAAGATGTAACTTACAGCACAGGATGAACTATGAGCTCCGGACTGTAGGATTTGATCACTATCGCTGCGTCTTTAGTGCAGAACACGTGTGACAGGTCGGCCCCCTAAGAAGTGACAGGTTTTATCATATCAATGTCTCCAGCAGAGAACAAATTAAACAGAACCAATAAAGCTACTGTGTGCTTACCACTTTCAATGCAGAAATAGCAGCAAAGTACGGAGCTCCTGTATACCTTACCATGACAAGAACAATTGTCAGAAGGAAGGGTGGATGGAATGAAAGGACATAAAGAAGAGGAGAGAAAAATTGTAAATTACTTTGGTTACCTCACACAATATTGGTATAAGGTAGAAAATCTTCATTTAGAAGTCAAAGTTGATGGTGGAGGTGGGTTGGGTCACTTACTCTTGACATCCCCCAATAATCCCAATCCGCCCGTCTTGGCCTTTGTGCTTTTTAGATGTCAATGGAGGGACTATATTTTTCACCAGTGGAAGGATATCATCCATGCCTGTGCGTGCGGCTGTCCCAAGGGAGAAGGAGCGCTCGATGACTGAGAAAGAAAAGAGAGAAGTATTCAGAGTTCTCCTTAAAATGTGTAGCTTCCCTGCACTAGCTGCTTGTGTGTTGTGTGTGCTTTTAGGCTTAGACATCTTTGTGCATCTGTTTCCGCATTATTCAGTTCTGTTTGAGCTGCTTTTCGACAGGCAGTCTCACCAGGGCTGGCCATTGCTCAAACACAGGCCAACTGAGTGAGAGAAGTGAATACCTAAAGTCTGAGAACCTGCTTTGGACTGTGGCTGAGTGTGGTAGCTGGGCCACTCAGCCTGGGATTGGGGCGAGCGGACTCGGAGGTGACACGAACGACCACGCATCATATGGCTGGAGGCGGACATCGGCACACCGGGCTGCATGGTAGACTCCATGGTATTCCGAGCAGGCGGCATTGCTGTGGTTGCGGGGGCGACAGGGTTTCTGGTAGCGATGCTGGAGAACATCTGTCCCAACACCTGGAGCATGTGGAGCTCGCGGGCATGTTCAGCCTCTCGTCGCCGGTCCTCGACCTGGAGACGCTGCTCCTCCAACTGGTAGAAGCTCTGCTCGGCCTCAGCACTCTGCTCCAGGAATCGCTCCATCAGACTGTCCAGGGGCAGGTCGGCGTGCCGCTTCTTGGGCCGCTTGGGTCGGCTGGAGGACGGCCCACTAGCTGACTGGCTGCTGCTGGTCTGTCTGACTGTGGTGCCTGTGGAGGAAAGTGGATTAAGGTTGAGGGCTGTGACTGTGGTAGTATCTGCATACAATATGATAACAATGTAACAACATGCCATATAAATGGCACTAACCATTTCCAACGGTCACAGGGATAGGGATGGGAGGGTATTCCATCTTCACTTGGGTCTCTGGATAGGAGCATTCCCCTGTGCTCTCCAGGTATGGGTGCTGTGGAGGGTCTGTGTCCTCTTCCTCCTCTGTCCCATCCATGGTCTCATCCCCCACAGCCCCACTGTCTAGCAGCTCCTGGGGGTCAATCTGGGGACGGCTGCTCAGGATCCTCTCCATGGCATCGTAGAATTTGCAGATCTTGTGGTATTGTCCATTGTTCCTCAGGTTGCCCTCCTTGGCCAGGAGGAACTGCCTTTTCAGGCTTTTGATTCGCACCCTACACTGCTCTGGGGTTCTTTCGAACCCCATCTCTCCCAACCTTCGGGCGACGTCGCGGTAGACATGACTGTTTCTGAAGTTTCCATCCAACGCTGTCTGGATGTCTTGCTCGCCCCAGATGTTAAGCAAGGTTCTGGTCTCGACATCAGACCACAGAAAGCCCCGTGTTGAAATGGCGAGCATAATTAGGTGCGAGTTCAATGTGATTGATATTTTAAAGCATGCAGAAGTTTGAAAACCAAAAAAAGTTAGCTAGCAATTATGCTAGTGAAATGTCCTAACGTTAGCTATCTAGCTAGCTAGCAACAGCCTGCATCAAACCTCGAAGCTCGACATTCAGATTGAGATTGATACCAGGTAACAATTTACCTAGACATGGAAGGCGCACATTCAGCAGCCTGGTGTTGAGTTTCAGACAATACACTTTCATATAATGGAGATTAGTGTGTCCCACAGTCTGCAAAGCTTAATGATTATATATCCCTACCAGTACACCACAACACAAACGTCAGGGGCAGAATGTGTACTACATCACAGGGATAGACACCGAGGAGCTCTGCTGGGTCCTAAAGGAACTAAATTAATTCAGTGATTATTGTGATTTATACAATTATAGTGCCAGGGGTGTAATGTTAAAGTACAGTATTTGTTGTTTTTACTATACCTTCCTCGTTTAGATACAGAAGTGTTACAATAATCGTCAGCGCAACAGTACCGAGGCAAAATACAACCATCCAACTTCCATTTTGCATGATTCTGACATGCCCTTGCGAGCCTATTTAGTGCCACTAGATAAACAGTGGTATTAGGTGTCACAGACAGCGCGCACTCACACTGACAGGTCTTACCTAGGCACGAACTGTGCGTTACTGCTGAAAATAGGATAGAGAGACGCGTCACTGGGATCATGAAAGCTGCTAAAATGAGCCCAAACCAAAACAGGAAGTGGATTGGCGAGGAGATATGACCAAACTCACCAAAGATTGTTCTATCTGTGATATGACACTGGAATCTGATTGGTTTTTTAAACTCTTAAAGAAGCAGAGGTACTTTATGCAATTTAATATAGGGTAAAGTTCACAGATAGACGTCCATTCTACATAGGATATTGAATGTCCTATTGAGTTGTAATTTGTTTACGTAATTGAAAAGTCGAATGTTACACTTACATTGTTACTAGCAGCTCATCACCTGTCTCGTCTAAATGTTAGCAATAAACAGGTTTGCTCGATTTGCTCTCCTGCGCGCAGTGGTGCCCTCAAGGAGCGCAATTCGAGCTAAATCAAGTGCATCTCATGTATCGAACCTCCCCAAGTGTTTAAATCAACTTCCGGTTTTACCACAACTTTGAAATTCACTTTCAATAAGTGGATGAGAGAGGGAAGATCGGTGTTCTTCCGATTAGTCGTGCTTGTTAGATCGTATTGATAATCGCTTGAGTAATATCGAAGACCAAGGACGATGTATGTGTGTTTTAATCTGTTTATGTTAAGTAGCTATGTTTTTTAATGGCAATCTGTACCTACATTGCTCTTTATCCGTAAACTAAAGGAAAGTAAAGCAAAGTTAGTTTGGAGTGTGTCTGCTACACGGCTGAGGAAGGCTGCCGAGCGGAGCGGGGCAATAACCATGCCCGAGCTTTCCAAGATGAGGAAGCCCGATGTCAAGGTTGTCATTCTGGGTGACATGAACGTTGGGAAGACCTCACTGCTCCACAGGTACATGGATAGGAAGTTTAAAGACACCATGAGCACCGTCGGAGGGGCGTTTTTCCTCAAACAGTGGGGACCCTACAATATCTCAATTTGGGACACTGCTGGTAAGGTGTTCATTATTGACTGTTATAAGTAGGTCTCGTTTATCGTAGGTCTTACGTTATTTTCCTCATTGTTTTAATATCCACAGCCTGTTTGGAGTAGGGCCCCACACGTGTAATAATCAGTGTAGCCTGAGTAACCTTTGTCACTTTACAAGGGTCAGCTCTGTTGTTGATTTCCACTGTGTTTACCTGTGGAGAGTATGTGACTCCACCACCTGAGGGTTGCTTGGCAAGGACAGTCCCTTTCATGCGACTGTGGCCAGATCAGATTAGTGATCTGGCCTACCAGGTTAAATGGGCTACTGGACAAGAATTACAGATGTTGGACAAGTTGATTACTATTATGTTGGACTAGGTCATATGGTACAGATGCAGTTAAATTGCCATTAAATCATGGTCAATCTGAAATTGGTCTATTCTACAAAACCCATCTCAAATTCTAGTTGGCACTGTGGATGAGGTCATATCACATGATTTTATATAGTGCTACACTAAAACTTTATGATGTTGCACATTTTCAAGGTTCAAGATGTTCAGGGACAATAACATCACATTATGTATCTCTATATTTATTCCATCCACCAAGGGTAAGGCTATATCCTTCTTAGGCCAACATTGGACTAAAGGAGCCTAACATTACTCCTTAGTCCAAGGACCTTACATGTTCTGTTTAACCACTTTACATGTTCTGTTGAACCTTTTTTCTCACTGATATGAAAGATAAGCAACTTATGCTTCCAAAACCATGCCGCAAGTGATGCGCCGCAACGCTTAACAAAACATCCCCTACAGAAGACTCCTTCATCCAGTGACTCTTATGTGTAATGTAATCGAACTGAAAGTCATGATCAAGGGCTGTATCCTTCCAGATCTGGTGTTAGATATTGGGCTGGGGGCAATCCCCAACAGCCAACACTGTTGATTATTACCATATTTAAAAAAAAAACTGGTTGGTATGAGGGGTGATGAAAGGGAGACAATCAAGTCAACATAATGACGACTAATGTACAGTTGAAGTCGGAAGTTTACATACACTTAGATTGGAGTCATTGAAATGTGTTTTTCCACCACTCCACAAATTTCTTGTTAACAAACTACAGTTTTGGCAAGTCTGTTAGGACATCTACTTTGTGCATGACACAAGTAATTTTTCCAAAATTGTTTACAGACAGATTATTTCACTTATAAATCACTATCACAATTCCAGTGGGTCAGAAGTTTACATACACTAAGTTGACTGTGCCTTTAAACAGCCTGGAAAATTCCAGAAAATTATGTCATGGCTTCAGAGGCTACTGATGGGCTAATTAACATCATTTGAGTCAATTGGAGGTGTACCTGTGGATGTATTTCAAGGCCTACCTTCAACCTCGGTGCCTCTTTGCTTGACATCATGGCAAAGTCAAAAGAAATCAGCCCAAAAAATTGTAGGTCTCCACAAGTCTGGTTCATCCTTGGGAGCAATTTCCAAATGCCTGAAGGTACCACGTTCATCTGTACAAACAATAGTACTCAAGTTTAAACACCATGGGACCACGCAGCTGTCATACCTCTCAAGAAGGAGACGCATTCTGTCTCCTAGAGATGAACATACTTTGATGCGAAAAGTGCAAATCAATCCCAGAACAACAGCAAAGGACCTTGTGAAGATGCTGGAGGAAATGGGTACAAAAGTATCTATATCCACAGTAAAACGAGTCCTATATCGACATAACCTGAAAGGCCGTTCAGCAAGGAAGAAGCCACTACTCCAAAATCGCCATAAAAAAGCCTGATTATGCTTTGCTACTGCACATGGGGACAATGTGCGGCCCTTGACCAGCACAAAAATATCCTGTGGCGTTCTGCATTTGCATCGAATAGCCCCCGTGATATGCAACTTTTCAGGGAAGTTAGGAACCAATATACACAGGCAGTTAGGAAAGCTAAGGCTAGCTTTTTCCCGATCAACAGCCCTCCACCCCCCCACAGCAACTCGCCCAAGCCTCCCCATTTCTCCTTCACCCAAATCCAGATAGCTGATGTTCTGAAAGAGCTACAAAATCTGGACCCCTACAAATAAGCTGGGCCAGACAATCTGGACCCTCTCTTTCTAAAATGATCTGCCGAAATTGTTGCAACCCCTATTACTAGCCTGTTCAATCATCTGAGATTCCCATAGATTGGAAAGCTGCCGCGGTCATCCCCCTCTTCAAAGGGGAGACACTCTAGACCCAAACTGCTACAGACCTATATCTATCCTACCCTGCCTTTCTAAGGTCTTCGAAAGCCAAGTTAACAAACAGATTACCGACCATTTCGAATCCCACCATACCTTCTCCGCTATGCAATCTAGTTTCAGAGCTGGTCATGGGTGCACCTCAGCCACGCTCAAGGTCCTGAACGATATCATAACAGACATCGATAAGAGACATTACTGTGCAGCCGTATTCATCGACCTGGCCAAGGCTTTCGACTCTGTCAATCACCACATTCTTATTGGCAGACTCAACAACCTTGGTTGCTCAAATGATTGTCTCGCCTGGTTCACCAACTACTTCTCTGATAGAGTTCAGTATGTCAAATTAGAGGGCCTGTTGTCCGGACCTCTGGCAGTCTCTATGGGGGTGCCACAGGGTTCAATTCTCAGGCCAACTCTCTTCTCTGTATACATCAACTATGTCGCTCTTGCTGCTGGTGATTCTCTGATCCACCTCTATGCAGACAACACCATTCTGTATACCTCTGGCCCTTCTTTGGACACTGTGTTAACTAACCTCCAGACGAGCTTCAATGCCATACAACTCTCCTTCCGTGGCCTCCAACTGTTCTTAAATGCAAGTAAAACTAAATGCATGCTCTTCAACCGATCGCTGCCTGCACCTGCCCGCCCGTCCAGCATCACTACTCTGGACGGTTCTGACTTAGAATATGTGGACAACTACAAATACCTAGGTGTCTGGGTAGACTGTAAACTCTCCTTCCAGACTCACATTAAGCGTCTCCAATCCAAATTTAAATCGACTTCCTATTACTCAACAAAGCATCCTTCACTCATGCTGCCAAACATACCCTCGTAAAACTGACCATCCTACCGATCCTCGACTTCGGCGATGTCATCTACAAAATAGCCTCCTACTCGCTACTCAACAAATTGGATGCAGTCTATCACCGTGCCATCTGTTTTGTCACCAAAGCCTCATATACTACCCACCACTGCGACCTGTACACTCTCGTAGGCTGGCCCTCGCTTCATACTCATGACCAAACCCACTGGCTCCAGGTAATCTACAAGTCTCTGCTAGGTAAAGCTCTGCCTTATCTCAGCTCACTGGTCAGCATAGCAGCACCCACCCGTAGCACGCGCTCCAGCAGGTATATCCCACTGGTCACCCCCAAAGGCAATTCTTCCTTTGGCCGCCTTTCCTTCCAGACCTTTGCTGCCAATGACTGGAACTAACTGCAAAAATCACTGAAGCTGGAGACTCATATCTCCCTCACTAGCTTTAAGCACCAGCTGTCAGAGCAGCTCACAGATCACTGCACCTTTACATAGCCCATCTGTAAATAGCCCATCCAATTACCTCATCCCCATACTGTATTTATCTATGTATCTTGCTCCTTTGCACCCCAGTATCTCTACTTGCACATTCATCTTCTGCACATCTACAATTCCAGTGTTTAATTGCTATATTGTAATTACTTCGCCACCATGGCCTATGTATTGCCTTACCTCCCTTATCCTACCTCATTTGCACATACAGTAGAACAAGTATATATACAGTATTATTGACTGTATGTTTGTTTATTCCATGTGTAACTCTGTGTTGTTGTATGTGTCAAACTGCTTTGCAAATGAGAACTAGCCGACCTGGTTAACTAAAGGTGAAATAAAATAAATAAAAAGATTGTACTTTTTGGAGAAATGTCCTCTGGTCTGATGAAACAAAAATATAACTGTTTGGCCATAATGACCATCGTTTGGAGGAAGAAGGGGGAGGCTTGCAAGCTGAAGAACACCATCCCAACCGTGAAGCACGGGGGTGGCAGCATCATGTTGTGGGTGTGCTGCAGGAGGGACTGGTGCACTTCACAAAATAGATGGCATAATGAGGGAGGAAACTATGTGGATATATTGAAGCAACATCTCAAGACATCAGTCAGGAAGTTAAAGCTTGGTTGCAAATGGGTCTTCCAAATGGACAATGACCCCAAGCATACTTACAAAGTTGTGGCAAAATGGCTTAAGGACAACAAAGTCTAGGTATTGGAATGGCCATTACAGAGCCCTGACCTCAATCCTATAGAAAATGTGTGGGCAGAACTGAAAAAATGTGTGAGCAAGGAGAACTACAAACCTGACTCCGTTACACCAGCTCTGTCAGGAGGAATGGGCTAAAATTCATACAACTTATTGTGGGAAGCTTGTGAATGGCTACCTGAACCATTTGACCCAAGTTAAACAATTTATAGGCAATGCTACCAAATACTAATTGAGTGTATGTAAACTTCTGACCCACTGGGAATGTGTTGAAAGAAATAAAAGCTCTCTACTCTTATTCTGACATTTCACATTCTTAAAATAAAGTGGTGATCCTAACTGACCTAAAACAGGGAATCTTTTACTAGGATTAAACGTCAGGAATTGTGAAAAACTGAGTTTAAATGTATTTGGCAAAGGTGTATGTAAACTTTGACTTCAACTGTATATGCAATATTGCATTGACCAGAGTTTCAATTAATTAGGTTTTGTGTTATTAGACCTAATTTTCAGAAAGACACAGGCCTAGGCCTAATCTCGACATTCAGTGTTTTTGAAATCCTGATTGGCACACTTGTGGGGCTAAAGCCCTCGCCTCATTGGAGGTTGTAACCTGGAAGTAATGATATGCATTGTTTTGGTCATCTGTATCAAATGGGCACTTTCTGATACTCTATAATAACTGGTGAGATGAGCGGTTGGGATATATCAGTCCTTTGAACTTGGGTAAACATTTCTCAAAATGAACTAAAATCACAGCAGCTGAAAGAAAGGTGAATTGTTTATAAGACACATGCTACATTATTTTGGTTGACTTACTGTAAGAAACTGGTGACCAAATGCTAAAACGAGTGTGTTTGCTTTGCACACCATTGTCAAAAGCATGAGGGGGCTTAACTCCAGAAAGATAGAAAAACCCCTGAGTCACCAAAACACAATTTCCCGTCCCTGCTTCTTATCCCCATGACCTCTCAGCAGTATGCTGTTGCCTGCTATGTCCACATCACAGGTTAAAATAGGAAGTATTATGATTGCACAATCAAGTCCGAAGTTCTTGGGGAAGGGGTTATGAGCCTTGTAAGTGAATGATTTGCAGTATATAGTAGGGCTCAGACATTGTTGTAATTTCCCAGAAATCCTCCAATTCCGGCCAGACATCATGCTATACATCATGCTCTACCCATACTAGTGTAACATCTGATTCTGCAATCATGGAAACCAGAGGTGTTTTTTTCCCCCTGTATTGTAATTGAATGCAAGGAATGAATATCAGAAAAGTCTATAGTATCAGAAACTAAGCAAATGAAAGCGGAACAGAACAGAAAATACCATTGTCAAACAGCCACGGTATTGGTTCCTTATTCTCTATGGGAGTTTCAACTCTGATTTATTTCACTGCTTACTTGAATTCCTATGACTATTGGGGAGGGTTAGCTTTTTAGTAAACAGTAGCCTACATAGACCTAGGCCTACTTCCCAACACATACTACTTACATTGTCTCACTTCAACCAATGGCTGTTTCAGTGGTAGGTGGATCAACTTCCTATGGAAGTTATAGAGCCAGGAGCCGGTGGCTGCCGTCGTCTGTAGCCCTTAAGTCACATGACATGAAGACTGCGTCGTGAGGAGGGGGTTTGGGGTGACCGCATATGCTTCAACCTCCCACCCATTTACTGGACCTAATATAACCCTGAAGTGTCGAGTCATATCCCTAACTAGCACATGTCTTCCTGACTGGCCCTCCTCCCTACAGATGTATCATCTCCTGTTTATGACACTGCCACATCCTGGCTGTTTCTGTGCAGAATAGGACCCTAGCCCTGCTGCCCCACAACGACACTCTACCCTCAAACAACATCTTCCTCAAACTCTGTTGATCCCAGGAAAGTGGATGTGTCAGCATAAACTAGACTTTAGCTCGGCTCTCCTTATTTGGTGGGTTATATATCAGGCAAGTTACTTCTGGATAGTAAGGCCTAAGGTTTGTAATTAGATATCTTACGACCTCTGAAACATTTAATTTGGACCTAGTTCAAAGGTTCCCGGGATTTCTGAACATATTTGGCTGCTGATGTTCTAAACACTGGGAACAAAGAGCTCTCTCACACACTCCACACTTGCACAAAGGCTCCCAGATGAGATTGCTGTACTGAAACACACACACACACACACACTGAAGAGCTTTTGCTTTATTCTACAACAATGGCTGCTTCTGTTTTTTGGCTACTGACACTCTCGCTCTCTTTCTCTCGCTGCCTCTATATCTCCCCCCCTCTCCCTTTTGTAATATGTAGGCTATAGGCTACCTGTAGTTTGGAAGCCCATTCTTTTTAAACTTGTGCCTTTTTTTTTGTCTGTGGTTAGTTTACCTTTTATAGCTCACTTGGTAGAGCATGGCGCCTGCAACGCTAAGATAGTGGGATTGATTCCCGGGATCACCCATATGTAAAAAATGTATGCACGCATGACTAAGTCCTTTTGGTTAAAAGCATCTGCTAAATGGAATTTATTATTGTTATTACTTGGTGTTCGTTGGTCTATATAAGAACATTATATTATTATGTGTATGCATCTACTCTCCAGTGTGTTTCTAACATTTTCTGGTCATCCTTCCCTGTGTGTCCCCCAGGTCGGGAGCAGTTCCACGGGCTGGGCTCCATGTACTGCCGGGGCGCTGCTGCTGCCATCCTCACCTACGATGTGACCAACTGGCAGAGCCTGGCTGAGCTGGAGGAGCGCTTCCTGTCCCTCACCGACACGGCCAATAATGACTGCATCTACGCCATCGTGGGCAACAAGGCTGACCTCACAGACCACCAGGCCCAGCTGCTAGCCAACCAGGATGGCCTGACAGCGGACCAGAGAGTGGGGGACTGGGAGAGGACTGGGGAGCCCAGGGTGCCTTCTGCCTGTCCCACCCCTCCAGCCTCCCCCATCTCCCTGTCAGGGGTGTCAGTCAACAAGCAGGTGAGCCGGGAGGACGCAGAGGCGTTGTATGGGAGGATCCTTAGATACAAGGGTCTGGAAGAGACGAACAGCCTGCCTGCGGACAAGATGTGCTTCGAGACTAGTGCCAAGACAGGCTACAACGTAGACGCTCTGTTTGAGACGCTGTTCGACATGGTGCTGCCCTCCGTCCTCAAGAAGAGGACTGAGAGAGAGGGATCGCCCACCGTGGACCTGGAAGAGTGCAAAGGGACAGGAAAACGGGCTAGGGCCGCCTGCTGCTAGGGATTAGGGGTAGGTGGGGAGGGATGGATAAACTGTTTGGGGGTTTTAGACTGACCGTAAAGAGAGGAGTTCATGTCATCTCTGTATTGGTCTCCCAGGACATTCTGAGAATTTTCAGCGGTGACTGTTTGATATACACACACACACACACACCTGCACACACATTCTTTCAATCAAGCTGTCAATCAAATTAATAATTAAAACAAGTAATTTAATTATTCTTTCAATGAGCCGGAAAGTACTATATTGGAGAGCTGGAGTAAGGCGTTCTTGGATTTTAAACATATTCGAGAGGTTCTGTATGGACTTGAGTTCAGGCCAGAATTTCTGTATGTGTAGAGCAGGTTAGCGTTTTATGTAATTAATCTTCTCAGCAGAGTGGTCACTAGCTGGCGCAACCACAGTCATAAAATCTTATTTTAAACTGAACCACACTGCTAACCATAACCTTAAATTAAGAGCAAAAAGCTATTTTTTTTGTTTTCATGAATTTTTATAATATTGCCCATTTTGACTTTGCAGGTGGCCAATCTATTGGCTCTAGGGCAAGATGCATGACATGTCAACCTGGATATGGGAGATAGACTACTGGTACACAGTTCACCTGTTTTATAAATCAATCATTGACTTTTTGTTCATGTTTTGGAATGAGAATGTCACTAACTTTGTTTCCATCCACGATGGACAACTGTGAGGGAAACAGGACGTTTCGGTACAGTTTTATAAATGCCAACAGATTTGTTCGTTTGACATGGTGGCATCTTTCTGTCGGCGAAATTAATTGCGCGAGAAATAGAGTTGGAAATGCCTTTATGCGCAGATATTGTTACAATAACCAGCATATCGAAGTAAACTTGGAGTCACGCGATATGATGTGTGTGGTCCCCCAATACGACTCGGGAAAGCGTAGTTTATTAGGCTACATATAAGATAAGTTATGATGAACTTTACAGGGTGGTGAAAGTGCATGGTGATGAGAGAGATGTCACTTGATATTTATTGAAAAGGACCGTGTGACGTGATTATCGATGCTTGACTGCCGTTTGACCAATAAAAATATCCATAATCTCATCACGTAGACTAAGCCTACCCACACTGTCTCTGTGAGCTGTTGGTTAGAGCACACGTGCCAAGACCAGAGTAGCACATTTGCTATTTTAACGCAATAGTTTTAATGAAAATTTAAGCGAAAGTATATTTTGTGTGCACTACGTCATCACGCACAGATTTTTAATTTTTATCCGCAACAAATCTGTTTGGTAAAAGCACACCACGGGTGAGAAAGTATTCCGATTTTCTTTTCGTGGTTAGAATATTCACATGAGAATTTGTCACCAAATGGATGGAAACCTAGCTACATATGGCATTGTTCAACAGCAGTAATTGTTTGACTACCAGGGTGGCCACACTGAATTGTGTAAATTAATCCTATTATAAAGATGTTTTAATGTGTTTAACAATCAGACTTTACATTTGCATCAGGTGTGTTCTGTTGCATGTTTTTTTTTTTTTTACTGATTCCTTTTTTCATGTAATTTGCACCAAATCTACACTACAATATGTGTAAGATACAAGTTTGATATGTTCAAATATACGATAAAAGATTATTCTCATTTAGAAATAGGGGGATATAGTTTGTTTGAGCTAAAGTGAGAATGTCAATGCATGTACCACCAGCAGAAGTATAACAAACAACATTTTAATTTTTGTTATGACTCAATTACAATGGATTCATAGCACATCGAACTCATGGCCAATTTTACAAAATATATTTTTAGTTCTGAGAAACATAAAAATCAAGTTCATTCAGTGGATATAAATATACGTAGGAACGTAAATCAGTGCATTTTGTGACCAAAACAATATATGAATGTAAGATTAGGGTAAGATTAGGGTTATATATATATATTGATACATACACTTGATATATTGCTAACAAACAGTTTGCACTGTAAGGCCTCTTGATGCATAAATGTTATGTGAGAAGACTTGATGTAAAGCAGATTAATACTGAATGTTAAGAGCATTTCTTCTCACTTAAACCTCATTTACAATTGGTAGAGGGTCAGTGTTAGTGTCGTGGCATTACTGTATACCTGAATAAAACGTAAGCACACTTAAATCTAAATAACTGAAGCAGTGCACACACACACAGTCAATATTATCAATCATTAGCTTCATTGATAACTGAAGCAGTGTGTACACAGGCATCTTTGGTTCTTTCAGCTGTATGTTCTTGGTAGGGTCAGTTAAACATGTTTGGTACAGTGCATACGGATAGTATACTTTTTCCAATTTCACACACATTCTTTCAATCAAGCTGTCAATCAAATTAATAATTAAAACAAGTAATTTAATTATTCTTTCAATGAGCTGGAAAGTACTATATTGGAGAGCTGGAGTAAAATTGCCCCCCCCCCCAGACATTTTACATGAGTATTCAGACCCTTTACTCAGTACAGCCTGGAGACACTACAAGCTTGTCACACCTGTATTTGGGGAGTTTCTACAGACAATTCCTTTGACCTCATGGCTTGGTTTTTGTTCTGACATGCACTGTCAACTGTGGGGCCTTATATAGACAGGTGTGTTTCTTTCTAAATCCTGTCCAATCAACAGAATTTACCACATGTGGACTCCAATCAAGTTGTAGAAACAGGATGCACCTGAGATCAATTTAGAGACTCATCGCAAAGGGTCTGGATACTTACGTAAATACGGTACTTCTGTTTTTTTGGTTTGTTTTTTAATGCACATCTAAAAATAAAATAAAAAAGTAAACTTTTTGCTTTGCCATTTTGGGGTATTGTGTGTAGACTTAGGAATTAGTTTTATTTAATACATTTTACAATAAGGTTGTAACGTAACAATGTGGAAAAAGGGAAGGGGTCTGAATACTTTCTAAATGCACTGTATATAACATAGCTGAGGTAATAAGTTAGAGCACCATATCAAATAGGACAAACAATTTAAAAATAACATTAACATGTATATTTCATATTGCTGTTGACTTCATGCCGGGGATTCTTTTCCAATTATCACCACAGGACACTTGCTCTCCACTTGAAGCGTTCACACAGTCCTTCAGTCATCACAAGATGCTGATCTAAGGTCTGTTTTGTGTTCTCCCCTTTATGGCTAAGATTAAGATTTAGGGAGGGTGAGCTAATCCTAGATCTGTGCCTAAGTGTAATGTCTACCTGAATTGCGTTTGGTGGGGGGGAACGGTCACAGGAAATTACATCACAGGGTCAAAGGGGACTAAGTGAGAGCCAGGTCACAGGTTCTTCATGCAGACCTGACAGCGGCTGATGCGTGAGAGAAACTGGCCTGCTTTCAGGGTCTCGGAGGCAGGCTCTGCCTGGAAGGACTGTTCGATGGACGTGAGCCAGAAGCTGTGTTTGTTGGCGAAGTAATGGCAGGTGCCTTTGGCCCCGTTACACTCGATGAAGGGAGTGGTGCGGAAGTCCTCCAGACAGGAACCAGGGGACGACAGAGACTGACCACCGCCCTCGTCACCTGCTGCTGTGTGCTGTGGGGAGACGAGGGAGGGGAAGAGATTGCTTTCATATGTCCTGTGTTTTCAGATCAATAAAGATGAAAAGGAGACTAGAATAGGCCACTTTAGACTGTCTTAGAACAGGAAGCAAGAGACTCACCATAAGGAAGGAGTAGCCAATCCACAGGCTGCGCCAGCCCACAGGGCATTGTGGGATGGTGATGTCCTGGCTGTGCACGGCGATGGCGACGGACGGCGCCTCGCACACAGAGCAGCGGCTGATGTAGGGTTTGATCTCTTCCTCTTCCACGGGCATCATGGGAAGGGGTGCGGTGGTGGACAGCCAATAGGACTTGTCATTGCGGCTGGCATAGTAGCAGACGTCTCCGGGGTTGCAGTACAGGAAGGGCATGGTGTTGAAACGAGGGAGGCAGGAGCCTGCCAGACCTGGGATCAATGGAAACATTTAATTAATCAATACATGTATTCATATAAAAGGATGACACAGTGCTACAGCCACTACAGGCAAAATTGAGAGAGCCTAATTGGTTCTATCTGCCAATGAAATATCAAATAAAATCTGAATAGATACAAGTATAAACTAATAATTGTGTGTCTTTTTTACATTTCCTGTCTTTTAGGTTCTCATCTTCTCTGTCTCACCTAGGTCCTGGTTGTGGGCCTTCTCCTGGCCTTCGAAGTACAGTAGACTGTAGCCATCCCACAGCTTGGACATGCCCACGGGGCACATGGGGGTCTGCTCTGATTGGCTGTGCTTCACCAGCAGATATCCCACACTCACACTGCGTCCAGGCATGCCAGGCAACCCTGTAGTACCTGGGTTACCACGGTGTCCTAGGGGTCAGAGAGAGGTTAAAATGTGACTATTAAAACCTACCCAAACCAGAAACCGTGGATAGATGGCAGCATTCGCGCAAAACTGAAAGTGCCAACCACCGCATTTAACCATGGCAAGGCCTGGAAATATGGCAGAATACAAACAGTGTAGTTATTCCCTCCGTAAGGCAATCAAACAGGCACAATGTCAGTACAGAGACAAAGTGGAGATGCAGACACGAGACGTATGTGGTAGGGTCTACAGACAATCACAAACGGAAAACCAGCCACGTCGTGGACACCGACATCTTGCTTCCGGATAAGCTAAACATCTTTTCGCCCGCTTTGAGGATAACACAGTGCCACCGACGAGGCCAGCTACCAAGGACTGTGGGTACGCCTATGTGGCCGACGTGAGTAAGACGTTTAAGCGAGTTAACCCTTGCAAGGCTGCCAGCCCAGGCGATGTTCCTAGCCACGTGGCTCGGGTTGTTGTTGTCCTTAATTATCTTTTTGGTCTTCATGTGACATCGGGTGCTGTAGGTGTCCTGGAGGGTAGTTTGAACAGCATTCTTAAATAAGTATTCCTCATTCTTACATAAGTATTCTGTCATCATGAAGTGCTTTGAGAGACTAGTCAAGGATCATGTCACCTCTACCTTACCTGACACCCTAGACCCACTTCAATTTGCTTACCGCCACAATAGATCTACAGACGATGCAATCGCCATCGTACTGCTCACTGCCCTATCCCATCTGGACAAGAGGAATACCCATGTAAGAATGATGTTCATTGACTATAGCTCAGCATTCAACACCACAGTACCATCCAAGCTCATCATTAAGTTCGGGGCCCTGGGTCTGAACCCTGCCCTGTGCAACTGGGTCCTGGGCTTGCTGACGGGTCGCCCCCAGGTGGTGAAGGTAGGAAACAACACCTCCACTTCGCTGATCCTCAACACAGGGGCCCCACAAGGGTGTGTGCTCAGCCCCCTCCTATACTCCCTGTTCACCCATGACTGTGTGGCCACGCACGCCTCAAACTCAATCATCAAGTTTGCAGACGACACAACAGTAGTAGGCCTGTTTACCAACAATGACGAGACAGCCTACAGGGAGGAGGTGAAGGTCCTGGGAGTGTGGTGACATAAAAATAACCTCACTCAACCTCTTCAAAACAAAGGTGCTGATTGTGGACCTCAGGAAAGAGCAGGGGGTGCACACCCCTATCCACATTGACAGGACCACAGTGGAGAAGGTGGAAAGCTTCAAGTTCCTCGGCGTACACATCACTGACAAACTGAAGTGGTCCATCCACACAGACAGTGCTACAGCGCCTTCTTCAGGAGGCTGAAGAAATGTGTCTTGGCACCTAACACACCTCACAAACTTTTAGAGATGCACAATTGTGAGCGTCCTGTCGGGCTGTATTACTGCCTGGTATGGCAACTGCCCCACCCACAACTGCAGGGCTCTCCAGAGGGTGGTGCTGTCTGCCCAACGCATCACCGGGGGCAAACTACCCTCCAGGACACCTACAGCACCCGATGTCACAGGAAGACCAAACAGATCATTAAGGACAACAACAACCCGAGCCACTGCCTGTTCACCCCGCTATCATCCAGAAGGCGAGTTCAGTACAGGCGCATCAAAGCTGGGACCTGAAAAAGAGACTGAAAAACAGCTTCTATCTCAAGGCCATCAGACTGTTAAATAGCTATCACTAGCACCTTAGAGGCTGCTGCCCGATATACATAAACTTGAAATCACTGGCCACTTTAATAATGGAACACTAGTCACTTTAATAATGTTTACTCATCTCATACCTATATACTGAATTCTATTCTACTGTACTGTATTTTAGTCTATGCATTACTCATCTCATACCTATATACTGAATTATATTCTACTGTACTGTATTTTAGTCTATGCATTACTCATCTCATACCTATATACTGAATTCTATTCTACTGTACTGTATTTTAGTCTATGCATTACTCATCTCATACCTATATACTGAATTCTATTCTACTGTACTGTATTTTAGTCTATGCATTACTCATCTCATACCTATATACTGAATTATATTCTACTGTACTGTATTTTAGTCTATGCCGCTCTGACATTGCTCATCCAAATATATATATTCTTAATTCCATTACTTTACTTTAGATGTGTGTATTGTTGTGAAATTGTTAGCTATTACTTATTACTGCACTGTTGGAGCTAGAAACACCAGCATTTTGCTACACCCGCAATAACATCTGCTAAACATGTGTATGTGACCAATAACATTTGATTGAAATGCCTCTGTGAATAAGAGAGAAATTGTGTGCAATTTATTCATATGGTTCTTTTTAATTTGTGAGTGGTTAAAATGAATTTAATATAACATGAAATAACACTTTCAGACAGTAGGGAACCGTGAGGGCCTTCTATGTATATATTGTTCTTTTCATCTTTACAATCATTTTAATGATCTTCTGATTTCATCTCTTCTGTTTGTGTTGGAAAGAGAAGGGTTAGGTTAATAGTGAGGATAAAGAAATATCCAGGATTGTTCTTTGGTGGTCTCTGTGTAGAAACATCGAGCTGGCTCAACCAGCCAATGGCCTTCAGAAGCTGGACAGAAGTCCTCTGGCATTCAACTGTATTAGAACAGAATTGTGGAGTGACAGTGGAATTAACCAATCACATTTTGACTTGCAATAGGTAGCACAGATTTTTTTTTTTTTAAGTGAGCGCAAAAGCAAATAATCAGTGGTGCAAGCTGTAGTTTTCCCATAATGCAAGTAACATTACCTAGATTGTGTTGTGGTAATGTGACAATGGCCACAGCGGCTGCAGCAGCTGTTCCCAACTTTAAGGTGGATGTTGTTGCTCAGTTATTAGCATCACCTTTTTCAAGATTATCTTTCAAACTTCGCTTACAAATGATCATCATCTGGTGAGTGGCACTGTTTTTTTGTTGCAGCTTGCTTGCTGTTAGCTACAGTATCTCTTGGAAAATAATGACTGTGAAATAATGACATTGTTGCATTTAAACTTTAGATCACCGGTTAGTAGGATGACCGTGATACAATATATGTATTTGCAATGGGAAGTAATAGCTGGTTTGTTCATTTCATTCTGGAGATGAATTGGTTGTGCTTTTGTAAGGTTATGATTTGATGCCTACTGGAGTGAATAGGCTGCTTATTCTTTAACAATATTTGATGCGACGGCTGTCGCCTGTCTATGTGTTTAACCAAGTGCACAAGTATTACGGTCGCTGGTCTTTCAGCACCACAAGCCTGTCACCTTTGACGTGACACTGCTGTTGTCGCTATTGGTGATAGTGGTGTTAGGCTACCAGGCTGGTTGCATTATTTTATACTGTGTGTCACACAGCAGCAGCCCGAAGTGCAGCCAGGCCTGTTTGATTCATTCATAATGCCATCAAAAGGCATTGTTCCTCCTTCACTAGAACGAGAATGGTCTGACTACAGAAGATATCATGTCAGGCGCATTAAGTGAAGCTATGTTTTCTGTTATATCCTAGATTTCTGATACAATGTATTGGAAGAATTTTGGTCCCTCTGAAGGCCTAAATCCTATAGTCACGGTTCGCCGATGCTTTCAGGTAAAACAAGAGAACTATGAGAACTGTCAATGGAATACAGGTTTTAATTAATTTCAGATCAGCCACCTAAAATCCTGGCCCTTTCAGCATTAAACTAATTACATAACTAATAATCCCTACAGACCATGGGTAATTTCTCTCACCTGCGGCTCATTCAGACAAATAAGACTCTGACCCAAACCCTGGTGGAAACTAGCTCCCTGCCTCACTCCCATTCTTAATCCCTTAATCCAGGCCTGATTGCTGTAATCCTTATATTCCCTGGCATGGCTGCCTTACTGTACCTACCTTCCATGCCCTGAAGACCAAGGTGGCCCCTCCCTCCGTCATTTCCACGGTACCCAGGGGTACCCGGTCTGCCACCCACCCCTGGCATCCCCTTCTGCCCCTGGGGGCCCAGGTAGCCTAAATGGGAAGGGGGGGGGGGAATTCAGTGAAGAAAGTCAGCCAATCCTACAGAAGCACGTATAAAGAACAACATTTGACATAGAGAAGTATACAACAATATTGTTACACAATATAAGGTCGTTGTGCTGCTGGATCCTCCTACCTGGAGCTCCAGGGGGTCCTTTCGGGCCAGTCTCCCCTCGTACCCCATCTGGTCCTCGGATGCCCTGAGGCCCTGGAGCACCCCTTTCTCCTGGCATCCTGGGGGGGACTGGGGCTGGGCCCTGGTTACCTGGGGCTCCCGGGTAACCTGCAGGACCAGACCAGGTCACACACATTTTGTACGTGTTAAACAGGCAACTTTAATAATAGTGTAGGTGATTTTCAGGTGAATTATAGTGAGGTGCAGATTGATATCAAACCGAGAGAGATGATGTCTACCTATGAGTCCAGTATTTCCTTTTGGGCCAGAAGGACCTCGGTCTCCTTGGAAACCAAACCTACCAGGAATTCCCATCATCCCTTGCTCTCCCTTCACACCTTTGGGACAAAAACCATGGCTGTTACTAATTTTACTGTTTCAGTACAAAGTAACCAGCTCAATAATCTCTCCTTGTTAAATGTGAAACAGACAGCGATCTACGATGGATAATAAAACTTAATTATGGATTGTATTTTGGAATTCCCACTCGGGCTAATAGAATTCTATGATCTGTACCTTTCTTCCCAGACACTCCACTCTGTCCTTTGTAGCCTGATGGTCCCTGATCCCCCTGCTTTCCTTTCAGACCAGAGAATCCAGGGAAGCCATAGTGGCCAGCTAAACCCTTCTCTCCATATGGAGAGGGCTCACCAGGATATCCACGGGGCCCAGGGAAACCTATGAAACAGAACAATCATTATTAGCACACCAAATACACACACCAAGCAAACACATCCCACACACCATGCACACCACATGCCAGAAGATAGATACTTAGTTAATCTACTGTAAATCCACGCATTCCCCACTCTACTATACCTGGCAGCCCTTTGGGTCCAGGGAAGCCAGGGTCTCCTGATGGTCCAGGTTTGTCTGAGGTGCCCTGTGGTCCTTGGGGGCCCTGAAACCCTGGGGGTCCCACCTGGCCCTGGTCACCTGAGTACAAGGGACAAAAAAAGAAGGGGGAGGTCTTAGATACTTTGAAACACGAAATGTCCTCCAAAACTTGTAACAAAAAGATGCCATGTGTCTTTTGGCGCAATGACTAACCTGGTTGTCCTTGAACGCCCTTCAAACCCAGCGATCCTGGGGTCCCGACCTCTGAGTTGGGTATACCTGTCTCACCCCTCGTTCCCTTAGCACCAGGAACACCTGGGGTTCCCAAGTTATCCTGACCTGGAAGTCCAGGGATGCCCTTCTCACCCTTCAGTCCATCCAGTCCCAATATACCCTTCAGTCCAGGAAAACCTGCAGAAAGGAGCAGATCAAACACAATGATAAGGCAAAGGTGTTGTGTGTGCATACCCATGCTTTTGTGTGTGTGTATGTGTACCTCTCTGTCCTGGGAAGCCTGGCCGTCCATTTGTGCCTGATTCTCCGGGGATCCCAGGCCATCCCTTCGTACCCTGGTTGCCTTGAAACCCTCCTTGACCATCAGATCCTGGAGACAGCAACCACAGTCAGACACAAACAACAGTCATATACAGGCAACAGTCAGACACAGTCAATGAATGACACTCATTTAAAAAATGTGACCAACATGGTAGGAAGTCAAGTCTCTTACCTAGAGGTCCTCCTATGCCAGGCTCTCCCAGCCCCCCTTTCATGCCATCAATACCATGGAAACCACCACCGCCCCTGTCTCCCGGATTCCCAATGTAGCCCTTCTGACCTTTAGGGAGAGACAGAGGTCATCAGTAACACTGCTACCATGTTAACGCATCTCAGACAGAATCTTAGTAAAACTAGACTCCTTTTCTTAATCTGTACTGTTATCAATATGGTGGAGGCCTACCACCACCAGGTGCACTGTGTTTTCTCTCACCAGTCCACAGTTCCTAATGCAAATGAAGGAAGCAAGCCTCAATGAGTGACTCACCTGGAACCCCTGGGAAACCATCCTCCCCCCTCAGTCCTGTGGATCCAGGCATGTCGATTATGGGACCCTCCTCACCTGGAGAAGAAAACAATGAGGCGTATTTCAGCCAGTGCCTTTCACTACTCACTCTTCTATTTAAATGTTAAATAGTCCTGGGACTTTTGCTTCGAATCCAAGTGCTTAACAAAGACAAGCTTAAACTGAGTTGAAACAGCTGGAAAGTGAAGTTTGGATGACTACTGGCGTTTACGGCAGTGGAGGCTGCTGAGGGGAGGACGGCTCATAATAATGGTTGGAACGGAGCGAATGGAATGTCATCAGAAACCATGTAGAAACCATGTGTTCGATACCATTTCACTTATTTTCCGCTACAGTAACTACCACTAGCCGTCCTCCCCAATTAAGGTGCCACCAACCTCCTGTGGTCTACGGTACTGTACTTATCCATCTGTGAGATTTGGGACAGACAGGGGAGTCATACCTTTGACACCCTTCACTCCTGGATCTCCTGAAGATCCGTAGGCACCCGGGGTACCTTTCTCCCCCTAAGAAACAAACACAAGAAACACCACATTAGATCGGACAGAGATGTGTCTAACCTGTTTGTAGGACATGTTTAGCAACAACAATAAAGGGGGCTGGCTGCAGCAGAGATACAATGGGAACCAGACTACATGGTCTCACCCTGTGACCAGACATCCCAGGAAAGCCGCTGATTCCGTTTGATCCAGTCGGACCTGGCATTCCTTTTGGCCCTGGAAGTCCCTGGGCCCCTGGGTTGCCTGGGAAACCCTTCTCATCGCTGGGGTCTCCGGGAACGCCATGGTAGCCCTCCATACCCGGAACTCCGGGAAAACCTTTAGGACCTGTAGAAGAGAAGTGGGGAAGGTGAAGAAGGGGTGAGAATGAGAGGAGTGAAATTAAAAGGAGAGAAGGATGAGAGTATGTGAATACAGAAGAGCGGGAGGATATGAATCACCTCTGGGTCCAGTAAATCCGATTTGTCCTGTTGTTCCATCTTCTCCCTTGGTCCCCTTCATGTCATTGATGATCTGACGAGGGATGAGGGGTTTCTCGCCTGGCAGGCCATTCAGACCACGTTCACCTAGGAGACAGCTGGTTTAAGTGTGAATGTCCAATCAGATAGAAGGATCTGATAAAGAGTAAGAGAAAGACAGGGAAAGAGAGTGGTAGAGCACAGAAAGACACATCATTCTAATTGACAGTTCAGTCTCACCCTTTGAACCATAATCGCCCATGATTCCTTTCTGTCCAAATCCGCCAGGTATGCCATCCTCTCCCTTCTGTCCAGAGAAGCCCTTCAGGCCCGACTCACCAGGCATACCTCCAAACCCTGACATGCCAATAGAACCTTTGATACCTGGAACAGGAAGTGACATCACAGGTCAGGAGGAACGTCCTTACAGCAGCATGTGGCTATTATATATTTCAGCATTACTCACTGCAAAACTCCAGTGCGACATTGTATCCTCATATCAACTCTTCATCGGGAAATGACGTGGAATGTGATCAGAGTATGACCATACTGTATATGACCACGAACTCTATAATTAGAACATTGGACAGAACATGACTCCACTGAGTATAGTATGTGTATAGTAAGTAACCTTTGAACCCTGGCAGGCCAGAGTGTCCTGTAGGTCCTGGCTCTCCAGGGTCACCCAGGTGTCCGGTGTTTCCCTCAGCACCCAGACCTCCAAACTCCCCTGGTGTCCCCTTCAGTCCTATTGGCCCCGGGGCGCCAGGGTCTCCCTGATCACCCCTGACTCCGCTCAAACCTGGAAGATACCAATACACAGTGTATTAGCTGTGAGTCAAAGAGTTCCTCTTCAAAGCAAAAAGAGAAATTAGTCAATTGTGTGTCTGACCTGGTTGTCCGATGCTTCCTGTTGGTCCATGGACTCCCGCCTGTCCGGGTACACCTTTCCAGCCGTACTTCCCAGCAGCTCCCGGTCTTCCTTGCTCCCCCTGTAGACCTGAAGGACCCACGTCGCCCTTGAACCCAATCATCCCAGGCATGCCACCCATCCCTGAGAGAGACGGGCAGAGAGAGAAGCCATTACAATAGCTATACATTACCACTCTTGAAAAGGTGGAGACATTGTAGTTTATTGAATGTCAACTTAAGTACACTGGTACGTTATGGTAGTACCCACCTGGGTAGCCCTCGTTTCCAGGCTCTCCGCTAAAACCTTTAGGTCCCTGCTCTCCAGGAAGACCCACTTCTCCAGTTTGTCCGGTCGACGCTCCCCAGATCTCCCCGTGTGGTCCCTTTTCCCCGGACTCCCCGTCCCGGCCCTGTTGGCCTGGCAGACCTTGATCTCCAGGTTTACCCTTGGCGCCGGGCTGACCCAAGTCTCCACGGGGGCCAGTGAAACCTGAGAGAGGACCAGACCATCAGAACTATCACCATCAGCTGGTAGGAGGTTAGAACCTGGACTAAGATGTAATAAGTATTAAAGCACTATAGTACTCTATAGTGTATCCATTACAAGTGAGAGTAAATGTACCTGTGTAGAGGGATCGAATGTTATGTGTCTGTAACTAGAGCAAAAAGACTACTATTACAGCTAAAGCAGCAACATGATTACCTGGCTGTCCGGGAGACCCTCCTATGCCTTGCTCTCCTATCTCTCCTTTGGCCCCGTCATCTCCAAGTGGACCTGTGAATCCATTTTGACCTGGGATGCCTGAAGCACAGACAAAAGGACATACAGGAAGTTAATCATAAACATGGATCTTGACAGGAAAAGACCATGCAGGGCATATGACACATTTTCTGTTTTGCATTCTAAAGCTCAAACTGAACTTAAAGGAAACGTTACCTGGGAAACCCACTAACCCTTGGGGTCCTGGTGGTCCTGGCATACCGGGTGGTCCGGGTACGGCATCACAATCGCCTGAGTAAAAATAACACACAATGGACATATTTAGATTGTATCAATAATTACGATGAGAACGGTCCTCCTTTTACAACTGCTGTTTCACTGCTGTCTAATGAAGCTCTACTCCACATCTCATACTGTACATATCTGTGGAAACTTCTGTGTGTTTGCCTGCTTGTTGCCTTGGTTCGACGATACTGTTGCCCAGTGTGGATTGTGGATTAGAGCATAGCGAAAATAAAATAATTTATACATATTAACCAATTAACCAAAGACAAGACTATGATGGGAGAAACCAGTTACAAAATAGTAGTGCACTTAACTCTTACTCTATACACAGTGAGCACGGTTACATGCACACAATAATACGGTTATTGTGAATAGTCAGATTAATATACTAGTTTGATTTAAACATTTCATGCTTTGAAGAATGATTTCCCTAATAATCCTGTTTACATGGACACATCTGAAATCAGGCCACCTGATGGGACTTGAAATCAGGCTGCCTGATTTGACTTGAAATCAGGCTACCTGATGGGACTTGAAATCAGGCTACCTGGTGGGACTTGAAATCAGGCTACCTGGTGGGACTTGAAATCAGGCTACCTGGTGGGACTTGAAATCAGGCTACCTGGTGGGACTTGAAATCAGGCTACCTGGTGGGACTTGAAATCAGGCTACCTGGTGGGACTTGAAATCAGGCTACCTGGTGGGACTTGAAATCAGGCTACCTGGTGGGACTTGAAATCAGGCCACCTGGTGGGACTTGAAATCAGGCCACCTGGTGGGACTTCAAATCAGGCTACCTGGTGGGACTTCAAATCAGGCTACCTGGTGGGACTTCAAATCAGGCCACCTGATGGGACTTGAAATCAGGCCACCTGGTGGGACTTGAAATCAGGCTACCTGGTGGGACTTTGGTAAATGCAGAAAATCACCAATCAAAATAAACGTTCTACCACCATGTTCTTTTTGTGAAGCATATTTGATTCTGAGTTCGGACATATACAGTTTGTATGTGAAAACTATTTCTAAGATGAATACTTTTCTTTCTGAACTCACTTCACAAAGAAGGAAGCCTGCACTGCTTGTGCAAAGCACATGCACAGAGCATATATACACCATTGTTACTGTGATTAAGGCATTTACATGTCCTAATAATTTGAAAGATTGCCTAGAAAACCAGGTGTTTTTAATTGGCGTATCCTTACATTGATTATGACCTTATGCTGATTAAGTTAAGCCGAGTAAAGTGTTTACATGACTAATGCAATACTTGGCTTACTACCATAATCCGTTTAATATCAAATGATTTGTGTGCATGTAAACATACTCACTGACTGTAAACAAACCCAAGACAGAAAGGCCACGGAAGCAAAGCACCAGTAGAAAAGTAGAGAAAGGTTAATGTAATGAAAATGCTGTTACTCCAGCTACCTTTGTCATTCAGTCGTCCATCTCCTCTCGGACTACAGCCAGACACTCCTTTCAAAGGCAATAAGAGCGATTGGAAAGAGAGATTGAGAAAGAAAAAGAGAGACATTCAACATAAGGGTTAGAAAAGCTCAAGCATGATCTCATACAAGCACTGTTGGGGCTGGTTTGAGTGATGCAGACAGACTGCATCAGGGCTCATCTGGAGAGAGAGATGAGGAAAGTGGAAGCATCATTTCAATCATGGACACAAGTAGGGATGGGCAAAAATGTCCAAATACAATTACAAAATACCATGAATATTAATGTATCAAAATAAACTTTAAAATACATGTATTTTGTATTTTAAAATGCAGAAATACATTTGCAAGTAGCCTCCCTGAACAGCAACAACTTTCTCAGTAATGGTAACAGAAACGTTTTACTTGCTATGACTGTGATGTGTTGTTGTTTATCTACCTTAGAATGCACTGACTGTAAGTCACTCAGGATAAGAGTGTCTGCTAAATAACCAACATGTAAATCTATGTGTGAATATGAACATACCAAAATGAACTGCAAATCACACTGGGTATTATGATTGGCCTTGTTTCTGGGCAGAGCTCATTACAATAATACTAAGCATGCTTTGCAATTGTTCATTTTTACATTCTGACTTACATTCTACGTTTATATTTAGTTAATTTAGCAGATACTCTTTTCACACCATAGTGCCATCAGACTTCTGATACCAATGCAGGGTGAAAGGGGGCCACAAAAGTGTATTTTTGGTTAAAAAAAAGATTTATTTAACTAGGCTTTATTTAACTAGGCAAGTCAGTTAAGAACAAATGACGGCCTACACCGAATGACACTGTGCCAATTGTGCGCCGCCCTATGGGACTACCAATCACGGCCAGATGTGATACAGCCTGGATTTGAATAAGGGACCGTAGTGACGCTTCTTGCACTGAGATGCAGTGCCTTAGACCACTGCACCACTCGGGAGCCCTAGTTCAGCCCAGTGTAATACAAATGACTCAAAATACTCAGAAGTAATTGAAATACATGTAACAGAAATACTGCCCATCTCTGGACACACGGGTATAAGACGTTCTGCACAGCCCATTCATGACAAGGCCTTGGAGTCTACAACTATGGTGAAAGGGGATACCTAGTCACTTGCACGAATGAATGCAGTAAATCAGAGAGGTATCGAGGGCTGCATTAATCGATATCATCGGCACCCGGGGAGCACTTGTTTTTTGGGGTCAACTGCCTTGCTCAAGGGCAGAACGGAATATTTTTTACAACTTGCCGGCTCGGGGATTCAAACCAGCAAACTTTCGGTTACTGGCCCAATGCTCTTAACCGCTAGGATACCTGCCGCCCCCTACTACAACTAGTCTTTCTGTTTTCCCCACAATTAACGGAGGAGGAGAGAGGGTAGATAGAGAAGAAAAGAATGAGAAAGTTCAAGAGAGATAAGAGAGTGATTGGGAAAGACAGCGAGAGAAAGAGAGATAAAAGAGGGAGAGGGTAACACACCTGGATCTCCAGCTCGACCTGCGACACCAGCGTAACCCGGCTCCCCATCATCACCTTGTAACCCTCTGACCCCTTTAGTGGCACCTAGAACCCATCCCGGTTCTCCCATCTGTCCAAACAACCCAGGGAGACCCGACCGGCCAGGATAACCCTTTTCTCCAGTGAGTCCCTCGGGTGCGTCCCCCTAGAACAGAGAACACAGGACAGATAGCTCAGAACATATCCCTCCCTGTAATGCTAAAGATCTACACAGCTGCATTGGCTTGAACAGCTAATATTATAGACACATTATCAGGTAGAAAGTGTTTGAGGTGCTTGAACAGCTGGTTATCCATGAGAAAGTAGATGGTGGGAAAGACAAGAATGGGTCTTTAGTGGGTATTATGTTGCACTAGTAGGCCACTTACTGAAAGACCACGGTTCCCAGGGAATCCATTGATCCCACTTGGCCCAGGGAAGCCTTGCAATCCTGGGTCACCAGTCGCACCCGGGTCTCCTGGGTCCCCGGCATATCCTGTAGAGTTCACACACAAACGCACTCATTTACACATACACTTGCTTAATGGTGTCTCACACTCACCATTGTATAAAGGATATACAAGTGTGTGAAAAGAAAGAATAAGAAATGCTCCACCTTTCTCTTTGGCCCAAATTAACTCGCCCTTCCTGCCCTTTGGACCCGGTTGTCCTGTGGCACCAGGGAACCCCTATGGAGGAAAGAAATACGGGACATATAGTAGGGGAATAGGAAGCCGGTGAGAGAGAATTGGAGAGGGAAAGAAAATATTAAGAGAAATGTTTAAGATGAACGTTGCCCTACTGAAAGCGATGTGTGATATTTGTTTCGAGGTAGACGTTGTCAAGCTGAGGTGGTGTTAGTTGTTCTTACAGGCAGTCCGATGACACCTCGGGGTCCTGGCTCGCCTGGCTCGCCCTGCTGACCAAACTCGCCACTCATTCCAGGGTCGCCTTGGCTGCCAGCAGGGCCAGGCAGGCCCGGAGGAGAGCGGACAATGTTGCACTCACACAACCCGTGATCACCTAAAACACATACACAACTCAGATCAGCTGTACTGTAAGACATATCATGTGAGCATTCAGCGCACAAACGTACATCACGGATTACATGTCTGAATAATCACACACTCTAACCTTTCAGTCCTTTTCTCCCCGCAGAGCCTGGCCGCCCTCTCGACCCAGCAAATCCCTTGTAGAAGTCCGCCCCTGCAGATATTTTGACACATACACATATTAAGAAACACATTTACAACTCACAACAATTCCTTTAATATCATTCCATCATACTAAACAACCTTTTAATAAAATATCAATATGAATCTCTTTCATGTCCACACTCACATGATCCTGGTGGTCCAGGTGGGCCCCTCAACCCAGATATTCCGCCGATACCTGGGGGTCCGGGGCTGAGAGCAGGGATACCTGGCTCTCCAGGTGGGCCCGTCTCTCCCTTTACCCCCGGTTCCCCGAACGGACCCCACAGGTACTCCACTGTTGGCGCATGAGGGATAAGGGAGATAAAACAGTGCACAACTTGTTAACAATACAATTATAATAATTGTTATTATACCATATTAAGTACAATAGATCTACATCACTGTAACTAGTGTAAAAAACCTTCTAACACTACTGGCCACTGACTAGATAAGTAAGGGTTTGGTACTGACCTTGTATTTGACTATCACTCTTCCTAGCAGGAGGTCCAGCCCGGCCTGGCAGACCTTTCTCCCCCTGCAAACCCATCTCTCCCTGGGGTCCCAGCTGTCCAGGGGGACCAACTACATCCCCACCCCAACATGGACATCAATCAGTAGCAATATAACGATCAGTATTATAACAATAAAACAGTAAGCAATATATTATAACAACTCTACAAGCTAGTCTTTAATGTTCAACATAATATTCAATGAAAGGCTGACTACGTGGAGAAAGACGATACTATATATTGATAGTTGATGCTGATAGAAAAGTGATTGATGAGTTGATTGGCTAATCATACCTCTGTTAGGCCCTTCTGAGGGACCTTCATAATAGATCAACTCCCCAAGTTCTCCGATGGCACCCTAAAAATAATCCCCATCTGTTAAAATCTACCACATGTATATAGCTTGCGTGTTCGGATTAGAATGAAAGTTTAGAATGGACCACTGTCCAATCAAATATCTGATAGTATCACAGTGTTTTGATGTGTGTATCAACTGTAGGATCACCTTTTGGCCATCTCTGCCCCTAAATCCTGGTTCTCCAAGGTCCCCCTAAAGGGAAAGACCGCGGGAGAGAGTTTATGAGAAAGGTGTCCAGCACCATCAAGAGCACAAAAGATACAACTGTAACATCTCTACTAGCCCACAAAGACCAACACATAATACTGACTGCAATAATATGGAGATCTTGGCATTGTTATGCCACACAAACATACCCTTAGTCCTTGCTCTCCATCCCGACCAGGGACACCCTGAAAGAACACACAAGGATATTCAACAAGCAGCAAAGAAGGGTTCAATAAGGTATAATAATGTATGTGTAATTTGTACAGTATAATGTTTGTGTGATACTAACCCTTTGCCCAGGCATCCCCATAATCCCAGTCTCTCCTTTGTTGTCAGCCTGATAAGTATTGATTCAATCGCATTTTATTTGTCACATACTTCGTAAACAACAAGTGTAGACTAACAGTGAAATGCTTACTTCCCAACAATGTAGTGAGACAGAAAATAGAGAAATAATAGAAAAGTAATAACAGGTAATAATAAAATGTATAATAAATACACAATGAGTAACGATAACTTGGCTACACAGGGTACCAGTACCGTGTCTATGTGCAGGGGTACGAGGTTATTGAGGTAGATATGTACCTATAACTAGGAATGAAGTGACAACAGGATAGATAATAAACAGTAGCAGCAGCGTATGTGATGAGACAAAAAAGTTAGTGCAAAATGGGCCAATGCAGATAGTCCGGGTAGCTGTTAGGTTAACTATGTAACTAACTATTTAGCAGCCTTATGACTTGGGAGTAGAAGCTGTTCAGGGCCCGGTTGGTTCCAGACTTGATGCATCGGTGCCGCATGCCGTGCGGTAGCAAAGAGAAGAGTCTATGACTAGGGTGGCTGGAGTCTTTGACAATTTTTAGGGCCGTCCTCTGACAATGCCTGGTATAGAGGTCCTGGATGGCAGGGATTTTGGCCCCAGTGATGTACTGGGCCCTACACACTACCCTCTGTAGGGTCTGGCAAGCAGTTGCAATACCAAGCGATGATGCAGCCAGTCAAGATGGAACATGGTATTTAAAAAAATATATATATATTTTACTAGGCAAGTCAGTTAAGAACACATTCTTATTTTCAATGACGGCCTAGGAACTACATGCTGATCCAACATTGATGTAATGTCCTTAACTGCCTGTTCAGGGGCAGGACGACAGATTTTGTAACTTGTCAGCTCGGGGATTTGAACTTGCAACCTTTCGGTTACTAGTCCAATGCACTAACCACTAGGCTACCCTGCCGCCCCATTATAGAGACCACAGGAGAAGTGAGGTCACTTACCTCAACTCCAGTTTCACCTTTCAACCCTTTTTCACCCTTTCTGCCCTAGAGGAGACAAAGCAGAACATTGTTAGAGTGATTTAGTTGACACACAATCAAAATATTTATTGTTATTTTTGAACATATTAAAGTGTGGAGCTGTACTGACATAGGGTCCGGTAAGTGGGCTGGTATGAGGATGGGTGGAGTTCCCTGGGGGACCTTGCTGTCCAGCCTCACCCTGTGGTGAGAGAGGGAAGTGCAGTGACAATCATGCAGCTGAGATGAGGACAGCATTGACAATCATTATTTTTTGAAGTCAAACACATTAAGTGCTGGGCAGTATAAAACTATTTGAAACATACAATTGTCCCTGCAGTCACATACCGCTTCTCCTTTGACCCCCTTCAACACTTTGGTCATGGTGCCCTGAGCAGAAAACAAACCAGGTTAAAACCCATCCTTATTATTTTATTTTAATCTCATACACTAGCCATTTATTTTTTATGAGAGATGAAACATAGTACAAATGTTGATGTGAGAACCTTACCTTTGGTCCAGGAAGGCCAGGGAACCCTAATGGGCCCTGAGTCAGGAAACAAACCAGAATAATGATTGGGTATCTATCTAGTACACAGAAGTGTGTATATGGTACAACAACACATTCATATGCACGCACACGCACACACCCCTAACCTGTGGTCCTGGGAGTCCTCTGTAGCCCGACCGACCTGGGTAACCCTGAGGACCCTGAGAGTGAGAAGGGAGGATGGAGAAAGATAGAATGTCAGAGTGCAATGTCATTTTTGATATGGAGTAGTTTTATATATATATATATTAATATATACACTGCTCAAAAAAATGAAAGGAACACTAAAATAACACATCCTAGATCTGAATGAATGAAATATTCTTATTAAATACTTTTCTCTTTACATAGTTGAATGTGCTGACAACAAAATCACACAAAAACTATCAAAGGAAATCAAATGTATCAACCCATGGAGGTCTGGATTTGGAGTCACACTCAAAATTAATGTGGAAAACCACACTACATGCTGATCCAACATTGATGTAATGTCCTTAAAACAAGTCAAAATGAGGATGGTCTCCTGAGGGATCTTCTCCCAGACCTGGACTAAAGCATCCGCCAACTCCTGGACAGTCTGTGGTGCAACGTGGCATTGGTGGATGGAGCGAGACATGATGTCCCAGATGTGCTCAATTGGATTCAGGTCTGGGGAACGGGCGGGCCAGTCCATAGCATCAATGCCTTCCTCTTGCAGGAACTGCTGACACACTCCAGCCACATGAGATCTAGCATTGTCTTGCATTAGGAGGAACCCAGGACCAACTGCACCAGCATATGGTCTCACAAGGGGTCTGAGGATCTCATCTAATGGCAGTCAGGCTACCTCTGGCGAGCACATGGCGGGCTGTGTGGTCCCCCAAAGAAATGCCACCCCACACCATGACTGACCCACCGCCAAACCGGTCATGCTGGAGGATGTTGCAGGCAGCAGAACGTTCTCCACGGCGTCTCCAGACTCTGTCACGTGTGTCACATGTGCTCAGTGTGAACCTGCTTCCATCTGTGAAGAGCACAGGGCGCCAGTGGCGAATTTGCCAATCTTGGTGTTCTCTGGCAAATGCCAAACGTCCTGCACAGTGTTGGGCTGTAAGCACAACCCCCACCTGTGGACGTCGGGCCCTCATACAACCCTCATGGAGTCTGTTTCTGACCGTTTGAGCAGACACATGCACATTTGTGGCCTGCTGGAGGTCATTTTGCAGGGCTCTGGCAGTGCTCCTCCTGCTCCTCCTTGCACAAAGGTGGAGGTAGCGGTCCTGCTGCTGGGTTGTTGCCCTCCTACGGCCTCCTCCATGTCTCCTGATGTACTGGCCTGTCTCCTGGTAGCGCCTCCATGCTCTGGACACTACGCTGACAGACACAGCAAACCTTCTTGCCACAGCTCGCATTGATGTTCCATCCTGGATGAGCTGCACTACCTGAGCCACTTGTGTGGGTTGTAGACTCCGTAGGAAGCATAGGAACTGAGAAGTGGTCTGTGGTTACCACCTGCAGAACCACTCCTTTATTGGGGTGTCTTGCTAATTGCCTATAATTTCCACCTGTTGTCTATTCCATTTGCACAACAGCATGTGAAATTTATTGTCAATCAGTGTTGCTTCCTAAGTGGGCAGTTTGATTTCACAGAAGTGTGATTGACTTTGAGTTACATTGTGTTGTTTAAGTGTTCCCTTTATTTTTTTGAGCAGTGTATATATAGTATAATGACGCTGGCTATCTTGTACCATAACTTTAGAGTGACAGGGAAAGGCGGCGCCGCCATACTTACAACAAATCCAGGATATCCGGGCTGTCCTGAATCTCCCTGTAGAAAAGACACACATTGATAATACTGTAGTACTGATAGCAGGTCTATCCCACAGTTCTCTAACCCTCTTCTCTTACCCTGAACCGCTCCATGAACACACTAAGCTCCAGAGTGTCTCCCTTCTGTCCCTTTCTGCCTGCCTGACCCTGTGGAGAGAGAGAGAGAGAGGAGAGAGAAAGAAAGAGAGAGAGAGAGAGGAAGGGGTGGGGGTGGGGGTAAAAAATAAAATGAAAAGATAAAATGAAGGAGACAGAGTTATTCAACGTCTCAGACTACAAGGTGGAATCCTTGATATCTCTACAAACGTCTCTGGTGACCTGTCTTTCAGGCCTCTGCCCCACCTGTTTAGAACTACACCTTTTTAGCGGAGCTCAGTTTCAGTCTAGCTCAGTGCTTTCTGTGGTGGTGGGGCAGCCAGCGGAAAATACAGAGCATAGGGGTTGGTAATGTTCTCTAGTTGCGCCGTGATTGGGTAATATTCTCTAGTTACACTGTGATTGGCTCAGTGTTCTGTCACTCATGGGGACACTACGTCACAGCCAAATCTAAGGGAAGAGCTTGAAAATTCAAGCCCCTTCGGTGCTGGCATAGAGTTACATTAGAAGTACCCATCCAAGAAGGGTCATTGGCCACAGATAAAATTACGTCAAATCACATTATATCTACAGTAGCTTTGATTGGCAAGCTAGCAGTCATCATCATGAATCAAGTCAACAATCTACTGGCAAATGATTTTTAATCCTTGTCATATGAAGAGAAATGATGACGAGAAATGTTAGTTAAAATGTATCGGTGCTCATCAACCATAAACATTGCACAACAAATTGGAATTCGCAAATTCAACAATTAGTGGTTTGGAAGGAATCAGTGGCTAACTGCAAGCATTGCAAAGCAATCCCTAGCCTGCTATTCAGTGGAGAGGGTGTGTGGTCCCAAGTCTGGGTTTAAGGGTCTCTTTTCCAAGGTTAAAAGGATAAACATTCAACTGTGGCCATACTGTCAATCCAGCATGACTTCTGCCATGCTCAAAACAACTGGAAACTTGGAACTGGGAAATCTGACCTCGGTGAGTTCAAGACAAGGCTCGGTGGGGCCACAGTGTGTCCTGACCCCTCCTGTCTCAGCCTCCAGTATTTATGCTGCAGTAGTTTATGTGTCGGGGGGCTGGGGTCAGTTTGTTATATGTGGAGTACTTCTCCTGTCCTATTCGGTGTCCTGTGTGAATCTAAGTGTGCGTTCTCTAATTCTCTCCTTCTCTCTTTCTTTCTCTCTCTCGGAGGACCTGAGCCCTAGGACCATGCCCCAGGACTACCTGACATGATGACTCCTTGCTGTCCCCAGTCCACCTGGCCATGCTGCTGTTCCAGTTTCAACTGACCTGAGCCCTAGGACCATGCCCCAGGACTACCTGACATGATGACTCCTTGCTGTCCCCAGTCCACCTGGCCATGCTGCTGCTCCAGTTTCAACTTCCACCTGACTGTGCTGCTGCTCCAGTTTCAACTGTTCTGCCTTATTATTATTCGACCATACTGGTCATTTATGAACATTTGAACATCTTGGCCATGTTCTGTTATAATCTCCACCCGGCACAGCCAGAAGAGGACTGGCCACCCCACATAGCCTGGTTCCTCTCTAGGTTTCTTCCTAGGTATTGGCCTTTCTAGGGAGTTTTTCCTAGCCACCGTGCTTCTACACCTGCATTGCTTGCTGTTTGGGGTTTTAGGCTGGGTTTCTGTACAGCACTTTGAGATATCAGCTGATGTACGAAGGGCTATATAAATACATTTGATTTGATTTGATTTGACAACTGGGAACTCTGAAAAAAACAAGCTCCGACTGGGAGAAAATGTTTTGAATGGTCATCCAACTCGGAATTGGAACTCGGGAACTCAGGGCCTCTTTCTACAGCTTCGACCTGAAGATCACTGACGTCATCATGTTTCAGCCTTGTTTTTTTCTGAGTTCCCAGTTGTCTTGAAAGCACCCTAAATCCAGAGAATAACCGACTTTGATGACAAAGTTTGATGACAAAATGTGCCTATGAAGGACCGCCGCACCACCTTCCTGTTCAAGTGAGCACAGCACAACAAGTTGAGTCCAAAAATGTCCAAAAATGTTTTGTACGCTGCTGCATAAAGTAGCTAAGAAGGTAATACTAAGTGTATGTTGTGTAGTAAGATGTTAGTAGCCCATGTGCCTCACCCTAATAATTTGGTCCCTTTCCTTAATTTCACCTACTGTTCTGACTTGGTGGTGCACATGTAGCCTATAGCCTGTTTTAGAGAAATGTAATAATCAAATATTGTAAGAGCTTTCATTGTCTGCTTATAAGCCTCCTTTATTTATCCTACGGTTCTGACTTGGTGTACAGGGAGAATACTGTAAGAACACCCCATGTTCTGAATTCAGTCGCTGTATATTTAAAAAATAATTAACAAATAGTTATATTGACTACGTCCATCCGAGCTCGCTTAATCGAAATTACAGATTGCCTCTTATCCGCTCGTCGTCCCCCTATGCCATAGCTTGTACATTTAAATTGTTACTAGAAACCACATTAGTTTCAGCAAGTTTGCCATATCAGCTATGTTTTTTTAAATGCAGTAAATGAGGCTGAATGAACTGCCAGACAAGACTCCGCTGATAGCCAGGTGTAGCAGTGGTAAGGTGTTGGGACTGCTGTTGGGACTCTGCTGTTGGGACAGCTTTATCTAGGCCCTAACAGTTTGTGGGCACCGTTTGTCAACGTTATAGTGCAATTAATGTATTGTTTAGTGTTGTGTTGCGTAGTGGCTTTGCTGGCATGCATGTAAAAAATATATATATTTTGTTTGCCCACCAAGATGTACATACTAAAATCGCAACTGCTGGTGACATCACTGGGTTCATACGTACATTATACCCGGGTTGGCCATCGTAGCCTGGTTTCCCTGACAACCCTGAATCTCCATGTGTTCCGTTGCACCCGTCTGCTCCAGGTTTCCCACGAGTCCCTGCCTGTCCTGGATGGCCCTGGAGATGATATGGAGGAGTTAATGACAGACCTTTACAACATCATTGCATGTTGTATTAAGACTACTCACAGTATTAACAAGACAACAATAGATTATTTATTGGCATGGGTGTGTCTGCTATTTATTTGTTTGGAGAAAAAAAATCCCAATATTATCCCACTTACAGGAATACCGTCAGATCCAGAAAACCCAGGAACACCAGTCATCCCCTGAGGAGAAATGAAAAACACTTATACAAGTCCATACCAACACTTGATGGGTGGACACACTACTAAGCCAGAGTCTGAGCTCTCTAGTGAAGAATTCTCCCGTCAATGTTCCTCACCACAGAACCCTTGGGGCCGATGAAGCCTCCTCTGCCCCGGTCGCCCTTCTCTCCTTGGACTCCTTGGACTCCTGGATCCCCTAGGCCCCCTGGAGGCCCATTGGGTCCCTGCGGGCCAAGAGGACCAGGTTGGCCCTGAGGAGGAGGAGAGAGACATGTTAATCAACAGAAGAAAGGAGACATGAAACACATCAAGGGATGGAGAATGATAAATATTAGTGCTGAGCGATTAGTGCTTTTTGAGGTCGGTTCAGTTTCGTGTTCGTTATTAAAAAATTATTTTCGGTTTCAATATAAAAATACAAAAATGAAATGCTCTATGCATTAGGTGGGTTGAATGCTGTAACAACACTGAATAAAACAATTACAATTAAACAACAATAAAAGTCCCATGATGGTAGTGACTGCCCATTAATGCTTATCACTTATTAACCATAATTTATTTACATTAATTTAATAAAATATTTGTTTTAGTTGATTACTTAATTCAAAGTCATCATCTCATCTCTATAGCGCTGCTGCCTATGCTGTCTGACAAAATCACTATTTTAGTAGTTCTTCAAAGTAAATAAGGCATACTTTTATGTTTGCTGAATACCAACTATGAATCACTTAGATCATGTCGATCACGGGTTCTATCTTCTCTCCTCGTACAACCCGCTTCTCACCGCTTTCCTTCCATTGACAATGAATGCGGTGTTTCACGGTGTGGTGCACCCCTAGCATACATGGGCCGTCTCCATGTCTGCTCCACACAAATTGGGCACGTTTAAGCAGGCGTGCAATGGGTTATGGTCATTGTAGTTAATTGCCACGTTTTCTGCACCTAACTATGTAGAATATAGGCCTGTTGGAAACTACAACTTCCTACTACATTTCACAGATCAGGCTTGATCTGATGTATCTTTACTGAAACTGCACATTGAGCTCACAGAAAAAAACTTGAACCAAATAGAATTCAAATAATTGAACTGATGTCAGTGAATTAGTTGTTTAAAATAAAAATAAAAATAAATAGGGGCACACTGCAACACAATAATTTACAAATGAAGCATGTATGTTTAGTGAGATGTTCTCTTTATGTGTGTGAATTGGACCATTTTCCTGTCCCGCTAAGCTTTCAAAATGTAACGAGTACTTTTGGGTGTCAGGGAAAATGTATGGAGTAAAAAGTACATCATATTCTTTAGGAATGTAGTTAAGTACAATTTGTGAAAGGATACCCAAAATAACTACTCAAGTAGTACTTTAAAGTATTTTTACTTAAGTATTTTACACCACTGGCGCTTTAGACATACCATTGTTGTAAAAAGAACATGAAAGGCCATTCACTCCCCTTATAGGCCGGTAACAGGGCTTTAGTGTTTAATAGAGGTGAAAGCACCACAGCAATGTCAAATGATATAAAACAACTACAGCAGCTAAACATGTTGCAGTGGTGGTGAGACTCCACCCAGTGGTGGTGAGACTCCACCCAGTGGTGGTGAGACTCCACCCAGTGGTGGTGAGACTCCACCCAGTGGTGGTGAGACTCCACCCAGTGGTGGTGAGACTCCACCCAGTGGTGGTGAGACTCCACCCAGTGGTGTTTTATGGTTTTATTACAACAACCTACATGGAGAAACAGTTTTTCCACTCTGGGGGAACAGTAAAGAAGCAGAGAGATGGATTCCAGGCAAGGGTCAGGGTGAGGGATATTAAATCCAATTGTTAGATGATAACACCAAAGATGGTGGATAAATGAAGATGTCTTACTCAGGCCGGTTAACAATGAACAAAAGAGTCACAATTCCGGTCTACTTAAGGGGTGGCTCTCCCATAGACACCAATGCAATAGCAGCTGGATCTGGTCTACTTGGTTCATTGACTGTATATGCACCAGAAAAGATGAAGGAGTGGCATGTCTCACTTCCTCTTCCGTCTCTGCTAACAGCCCCCTCCAAATCAAAACCAAACATGGATTTCATGTTGTGATCTCACTTTGTGTGTGCACAACTGTCTGTGTTTCACACCTGTTTGTCCTAACTAGTCAAGTTGCTGTACGGGCACCAGAGACGGAAGAGGAAGCGAAACACCCCACCCGCTGTTTTTTTCCTGGTTCAATGCTGCCACAGACAGGAAGCAGACAAGAAGTAGAATGGAGTGTGTGCACGTAAACATGGACATCCATGTTTGGTTTTGATTTGGGGGGTGGGGTGGTAGCATCTAACAATTGGATTGAATTATTTCCTGGGCACCGCTCAGTGATGTAAGGGACAACCTATCAAGAATAACTGTCTACCAACTACGGATAAACACTGAGTGTACAAAACATTAAGGATGCCTGTTCTTTCTGTGACATAGTTCATATACTGACCAGGTAAATCTGGTGAAAGCTATGATCCCTTATTGATGTCACATGTTAAATCAGTGCAGACGAAGGGAAGGAGACAGATTAAAGAAGGATTTTTAGACCTTGAGACAATTGAGACATGGATTGGGTATGTGTGTCATTCAGAGGGTAAATGGGCAAAACATTTAAGTGCTTTTGAATGGTGAATGGTACTAGGTGACAGGTGCACCGGTTTGTGTCAAGAACTGGAATGCTCAATGGTTTTTCACGCTCAACAGTTCCCCATGTGTATCAAGAATGGGTCACCACACAAAGGACATCCAGGCAACTTGACACAACTGTGGGAAGCACTTTTAGTCGACATGGGCCAGTATCCCTGTGGAATGCTTTCGACACCTTGTAGAGGCCATGCCCCAAAGAATTGAGGTTGTTCTTGGGGGGGGGGGGGGGGTACAGTGTACATTGAGGCGTAGAACACATGCTGCTACACAGTTACAGATTTGGTTGTGAGTTCTCTCGAACACATTCACTATGGAATGCAATTAGACCTAGTCTTATTAATAAATGAAATAATTAATAAAGAGGTCTATGTTTGGGCTAGCATACCTTCAGAGTGAACTGGAAACACCCAAAACCTTGGTTAAGACTTTGTAGTATCAATTTATGTCCACCAGGGTGAGTCGTGTATCTTCTTGAGTTTGTAAAGTTATGCATACTGAAAAACTGCTCTCTTCTACCATCCAGTGTTTAAGTGAGAGACGATTTTACTGTGAAAGAAAACTCAAGTGTGTTCTACTCCTAGGAGTTGTGCTATTAGAGAGTGACTATGTGAATGATGCATACTGTACTTTATATCTGGTAACTCTGCCTGGGAGCACGCCAAACTCTTCATATATGAGTATCTGTTCTGATCTGTGATAACCACTCAGAACAAGTGCTTTCATGCAATGTACCTCTGAAACCTACTATATCTCACACACCTCTTTCTCTTTCTCTTTCTCTTTCTCTTTCTCTTTCACACACACACACACACACACACACACACACACACACACACACACACACACACACACACACACACACACACACACACACACACACACACACACACACACACACACACACACACACACACACACACACACTTCCTTTAATCTCTCCATCATATACACAGAGCACACAGTCAGATAAGAGGCTGACTTGGGGCAGAATGTTCTGTCTGATGCAGGGTGTTCTGTCTGATGCAGGGTGTTCTGTCTGATGCAGGGTGTTCTGTCTGATGCAGGGTGTTCTGTCTGATGCAGGGTGTTCTGTCTGGTGCACTGTGTTATGTCTGGTGCACTGTGTTCTGTCTGATGCAGGATGTTCTGTCTGATGCAGGGTGTTCTGTCTGATGCAGGGTGTTCTGTCTGGTGCACTGTGTTCTGTCTGGTGCACTGTGTTCTGTCTGATGCAGGGTGTTCTGTCTGGTGCACTGTGTTCTGTCTGGTGCACTGTGTTCTGTCTGATGCAGGGTGTTCTGTCTGGTGCACTGTGTTCTGTCTGATGCAGGATGCTCTGTCTGATGCAGGGTGTTCTGTCTGATGCAGGGTGTTCTGTCTGATGCAGAATGTTCTGTCTGGTGCAGGGTGTTCTGTCTGATGCACTGTGTTCTGTCTGATGCAGGGTGTTCTGTCTGATGCACTGTGTTCTGTCTGATGCAGGGTGTTCTGTCTGATGCAGGGTGTTCTGTCTGATGCACTGTGTTCTGTCTGATGCACTGTGTTCTGTCTGATGCAGGATGTTCTGTCTGATGCAGGATGTTCTGTCTGATGCAGGGTGTTCTGTCTGATGCAGGATGTTCTGTCTGATGCAGGGTGTTCTGTCTGATGCAGGGTGTTCTGTCTGATGCAGGATGTTCTGTCTGATGCAGGGTGTTCTGTCTGATGCACTGTGTTCTGTCTGATGCAGGGTGTTCTGTCTGATGCACTGTGTTCTGTCTGATGCAGGGTGTTCTGTCTGATGCAGGGTGTTCTGTCTGATGTAGGATGTTCTGTCTGATGCAGGATGTTCTGTCTGATGCAGGATGTTCTATCTGATGCAGGATGTTCTGTCTGATGCAGGATGTTCTGTCTGATGCAGGATGTTCTGTCTGATGCAGGGTGTTCTGGCTGATGACTGTTTAAAAAATAACAACAATAAAACAACAATCATTCACAATGATACCCATGTCGGAGTTGAAAAAGGGAATCAGAGCGTTACTCAGACCAGCGTGTTTTGGTTGTTGGTTGTTTGAAACTACACAAAGTCTAATCTACCAACAAAATATAATGGTCTGATAAAGGTGCTCTGTGTGCAGAAAAAAATATAAAACAGTGATAGAGATGGTAAAAGGAGTGGAAGAAGGTAGTGAGGATAGTAGTTATGTCCCTGTTTCTTTATCCCGCTCCATCGCTGTCTCTCCCTCTCTCTCTTCCTGTACTGTAATAATTTTCTCTTTTAATAATAAAACAATAGGACTATAGTGATAGTCATGGCATACATGAAGAGAACACACACACACACACACAGAGCCTAATTATTCTCAGTGATCAATTGATCTGATCCTGGTTCCCTGCCAAAACAGTTAGTGCATACAGTGCATTTGGAAAGTATTCAGACCCCTTGACTTTTTCCACATTTTGTTACATTACAAGCTTATTTGAAAATGTATGAAATAGTTTCCCCCCCTCATCGATCTACACACAATACCCAATAATGACAAAGCAATAACAGTTTTTAGAAATTTTTGCACAAAAAAAAAGAAAGTGGAAATATCACATTTACATAAGTATTCAGACCCTTTGCTCAGTACTTTGTTGAAGAACCTTTAGCAGCGATTACAGCCTCAAGTCTTCTTGGGTATGACACTATAAGCTTGGCACACCTGTATTTGGGGAGTTTCTCCCATTCTTCTCTGCAGATCCTCTTCAAGCTCTGTCAGGTTGGATTGGGACAATCGCTGCACAGCAAATTTCAGGTCTCTCCAGAGATGTTTGATCATGTTCAAGTCCGGGCTCTGGCTGGGCCACTCAAGGACAATCAGAGACGTGTCGGGAAGTCACTCCTGCGTTGCCTTGGCTGTGGCTTAGGGTAGTTGTCCTGTTGGAAGGTGAACCTTCACCCCAATCTGAGGTCCTGAGCGCTCTGGAGAAGGCTTTCATCAAGGATTTCTCTGTACTTTGCTCTGGTCATCTTTCCCTCGATCCTGACTAGTCTCCCAGTCCCTCCTGCTGAAAAACACAGCATGATGCTGCCACCACCATGCTTCACTGTAGGGATGGTGCCAGGTTTCCTTCAGATGTGACACTTCAGGCCAAAGAGTTCAATCTTAGTTTCATCAGACCAGATAATCTTGTTTCTCATGGTCTGAGAGTCCTTTAGGTGCCTTTTGGCAAACTCCAAGCGGGCTGTCATGTGCCTTTTACTGAGGACTGGCTTCCACCTGGCCACTCTACCATAAATGCCTGATTGGTGGAGTGCTGCAGAGATGGTTGTCCTTCTGTAAGGTTCTCCCATCTCCACAGAGGAACTCTGGAGCTCTGTCAGTGTGACCATTGGGTTCTTGGTCACCTCCCTGACCAAAGCCCTTCTACCCCTATTGCTCAGTTTGGCTGGGCGGCCAGCTCTAGGAAGTCTTGGTGGTTCCAAACTTCTTCCATTTAAGAATGATTGAGGCTAGTTTGTTCTTGGGGACCATCAATGCTGCAGAAATGTTTTGGTAGCCTTCCCCAGATCTGTGCCTCAACACAATCCTGTTTCAGAGCTCTACGGACATTTCCTTCGACCTCATGGCTTGGTTTTTGCTATGACATGCACTGGCAACTGTGGGACCTTATATAGACAGGTGTCTGCCTTTCCAAATAATGTCCAATCAATAAAATGTATTACAGGTGGACTCCAATCAAGTTGTAGAAATGTCTCAAGGATGATTTAAGGAAACAGGATGCACATGAGGATGCTCAATTTTGAGTCTCATAGAAAAGGGTCTGAATAATTATGTAAATAAGGTATACCTGGGTTTTTTTATACTTTTGCAAAAACGTTTTTGAAATGCTTTTGCCCTTCGTCATTATGGATTATTGTGTGTAGATTGATGAGGAAAAACATTTATTTAATCCATTTTAGAATAAGGGGTCTGAATACTTTCCAAATGCACTGTATATTATGACCACATTTTGTGACGTTTTTGTTAGTTTTGCACTTGGCTGTTTGAGCACAGAACATGTTCTTCTGGAGGCAAGCTGAAGTTCGGAGCCGAAGTCTACCCCGTTGTTCGTAATTGGTCAACAGTAGGGACTCTCCAATAATGTTATTGTTGTCATTCAACGACTTGTTATCGTGTACATTTTTTAATTGCGAAGTCCTGCACCAAACATCTTAGTTAGATCTAAAAGCAGCACTGCTTCTTGACACACTGCTCGCTTAACCCGGAAGCCAGCCGCAACAATGTGTTGGAGGAAACACCATCCAACTGACAATCGAATTCAGCTTTCAGGCACCAGGCCCGCCACAAGGAGTCACTAGAGCACGATGAGACAAGGAAATACCAGCCGGCCAAACCCTCCTCTAACCCAGGCAATGCTGGGCCAATTGTGCGCTGCCCCATGGGGCTCCCGGTCACGTCCGGCTGTGAAAGGGAAGGTATTTTAAGGGAGTATGCTAGCACACTCGTATTCTGACGCCTGTAACCCTAACCTTAACCCATTTATTTTTTTACCCCCCTTTTCATCATATCAAATTACGATCTTGTCTCATTGCTGCAACTCCCCAATGGGCTCGGAAAAGGCGAAGGTCGAGTCATGCGTCCTCCAAAACATGACCCGCCAAACTGCGCTCTTTAACATCTGCCCGCACCAATGTGTTAGAGGAAACACCGTTCAACTGACGACCTAGGTCAGCCTGCAGGTGCCCGGCCCACCAAAAGGAGTCGCTAGAGGGCGGTGAGCCAAGTAAAGCCCAACCCTAAACCTTATCCCCTAAACCTAAAATATACTTTTTCCTTGTGGGGACTGGTGAAATGTTCCTATTTGTCTGAATTTTCCTTGTTTTACTGTCCTTGTGAGGATTTCTGTCACCACAAGGAGAGTAAAACCAAACACACACACTTAATTTAGTCACAACACAATCGTCGCCGGTCTCTCAGCTTAACAGTGTGTTTTGACAGTCTCCATGTCTTTCCCAAGGCCTGAGTGGGGTCATAAGGTCGTAACCTGTGAGGTTCGGTGTTGACCGTGTTACTGAGAACCAACAAACACACAAACAACTCAAGCCCAAGGGATGTTTGTTCTGTGTACCGAAACAGTTGGGGCTATGGGCTAGGACATGGGTTCACAAACTTTTTTCGTCCACGACCCCATTTTGATATCTGGTCTTAATGCAGACGAGAGCACTGCTGAATCCAGCTTCACACATATATGAGCTGGCAAAGGGTACCACGAGTTTTAATGCTCTGAGGGAGATGGCAGGGTATTATTCCCTCTGAGTCAGGAACCAAAACTCCTCCGTAGTGACCTGTGAATGCGTTGTCTGTAGTGTTCGGTCACATGACAGCTCGAAAGGCCCCACTTGACTGTTGCATCCTTGAATCCTTCCGATTCAAGGGCAACAGCCAAGTGCGGTATTTTCCCACAATCGGGGCAATCTGGGCAATCTGGTTGAATTTGATCTTTTAGATTTCAATAATGTTCATTTAGAGTTTTAGGTTACAATGATTTTGAGATACGAAGATGATATATTTTGTTTTTTTGGGGAGTATTTTGGAAATTCTCCCGCGACCCCATTTTCATACACTACATATACAAAAGTATGTGGACATCCCTTCATATTAGTGGATTCGGTTATTTCACCACACCTGTTGTTGACTAGTGTATAAAATTGAGCACACAGCCATGCAATCTCCATAGACAAACATTGGCAGTAGAATGGCCTTACTGAAGAGCTCAGTGACTTTCAACGTGGCACTGCCATAGGATGTCACCTTTCCAACAAGCCAGTTTGTAAAATTTCTCTATATCTATAGCATACAATGATATAGTTCCAGTGAAGGGAAGTCTTAACTCTATAGCATACAATGATATACTAGACGATTTTGTGCTTCCAACGTTGTGGCAACAGTTTGGGGAACGCCCTTTCCTATTTCAGCATAACAATGCCACAGAGTGGGGTCCACTGACAGAGTGAGGTCCATACAGAAATGGTTTGTTAAGATCGGTGTGGAAGAACTTGACTGGCCTGCACAGAGCCCTGACCTCGACCCCATCAAACAATTTTGGGATGAATTGGAACACCGACTGAGAGCCAGGCCTAATCGCCCAACATCAGTGCCCGACCTTACTAATGCTCTTGTGGCTGAAAAGCAAGTCCCTGCAGCAATGTTCCAATATCTAGTAGAAAGCCTTCCCAGAAGAGTGGAGGCTGTTATAGCAGCAAAGGGGGGATCAAGTCCATATTACTGCCCATCATTTAGGAATGAGATATTCGATGAGCAGGTGTCCACATACTTTTGGTCATGTAGTGTATCAATTGACCCCACATTGGGTCGCGACCCCTTGTTTGGGAACCTCTGGCCTAGGAGCTGGAGGGAGCAGAGAGAGCGTAAACAAAGTCAGACAACAATGTAAACAAACTCCCTAAACCCCATTATCACAGAGTGATAAAGTGGCTCATTGTGGATTAGTCATTGTGGATTAGTCTGTCGTGTATCTGACCACCAAGTACTGCACTTGAGAGGGGGAGTGTGTGTGTGTGTGTGTGTTTTTGTGTGTGTGTGTGTGTATGTGTGTGTCTGTGCGTCATCGATGCATGTGTATGCATTGTGTAGGAGTTCGAAAACAACATGACCATAAAAAGGTTTAATGGCTAGATGTCAAAGGTCAACATGAGCCCTAGTCAAGGGCAGTATAAAGCTTGGAATGTATTCTGGGGTGTTTTGGGTGAGACGGTTTTGGGGTACAAGGGTTGTTTTGACCGGGGGGGGGGTCTCGGTCCTGTCCCAACGTCATCCGCTGTTCTCAATTAGAGACAGACAGATCGTCCTGACAAAACAACATGGGCTCTCCTCCCTTGAACAGGGCTGCTGATGTAAATGTCAATCACTCTGTTGTCATTTATACTGCAACACACAGGATGTAAACCATGGCTGCTTGGGGTGGAACCAATTCAACAGTTGGAATAGGAATTTGGAAAACAACAATAAAACAGAAGTGTTACACAACTGCTAGAAACAAAGTCTTTCAAACAAACTAGAGATGATTTCAAAACCATACACCCATTGGATGAGTGCATTCTGGTTCAGTAAGAGGATGGAGTCTTGTGTAGTTTTATGGTAGTAAAGAAACGTAGCCTTGTCCGAGCCGGGAACAACCCATAGGGGCAGGAGTCTCCTGTTTCTGTAGAGTGAAGAAGCTCTTCCAGCTCGTCCTATCCAAGTACACCCTATACTAATTGGAGTTAAGATAAGATGGAGCCGGAGAAGAAGGCAGACATTTTACGTGCCCCCAACCTATTGTGTTTTTTTGTTGGTTAATTTGCATTGATTGTAATTATTTTTGAAATTTATTTTGTACATTATGCTGCCGCTACCGTCTCTTATGACCAAAAGTAACTTCTGGACATCAGGACTGCAATTACTCACCCCCGATTGGCAGACTCCTTTTGGTCCTTTAACGAGTCTGATGAGACCGATGCGAATGATATACTGCTTTCTCGGGATCAGGCCCAGATCCCGGTGATTTGCGTGAAGAGGAGGCGGAGAAAAATGGTCCAGAGGTAGGGGCTGCCTTCTGAGAATTCATAGGCGATCGAATAAACCCACACTTCCTTCCATTCTGCTAGCAAACGTGCAATCTTTGGAATAAAATAGATGACCTAGACATAATATCTTATGCTGCCTGCAAATTTTTTGTGCGGGATTATTTGCTGATGTTGCTCTGTTAGGGGTGCGTGTTTGCGCCACAGGGTTTTGTTTTCTCACGGTCGTTGTACCGTTTGGACCCTAATTTAGGAGTAGAGGTTTCTCCTCCGGGTGTGACGTTATTTCCCTGTGTGTGGCGACTTCGTTGGGGGTGTTTCCCCACTTGTTGTTGTTGTGTTGGGACTTTCAATAAACGATTGTGCTACTGGGACTTCCTTGCTCTCCTGCTCCTGACTAATGCACCTGCCTCTTCTTAGGAGGCACGTAACACATACATCCGGGAGAACAAGTATTTGATACACTGCCGATTTTGCAGGTTTTCCTACTTACAAAGCATGTAGAGGTCTGTAATTTTTATCATAGGTACACTTCAACTGTGAGAGACGGAATCTAAAACAAAAATCCAGAAAATCACATTGTATGATTTTAAAGTAATTAATTTGCATTTTATTGCATGACATAAGTATTTGATCACCTACCAACCAGTAAGAATTCCGGCTCTCACAGACCTGTTAGTTTTTCTTTAAGAATCCCTCCTGTTCTCCACTCATTACCTGTATTAAATGCACCTGTTTGAACTCGTTACCTGTATAAAAGACACCTGTCCACACACTCAATCAAACAGACTCCAACCTCTTCACAATGGCCAAGACCAGAGAGCTGTGTAAGGACATCAGGGATACAATTGTAGACTTGCACAAGGCTGGGATGGGCTACAGGACAATAGGCAAGCAGCTTGGTGAGAAGACAACAACTGTTGGCGCAATTATTAGAAAATGGAAGAAGTTCGAGATGACAGTCAATCACCCTCGGTCTGGGGCTCCATGCAAGATCTCACCTCGTGGGGCATCAATGATTATGAGGAAGGTGAGGGATCAGCCCAGAACTACACGGCAGGACCTGATCAATGACCTGAAGAGAGCTGGGACCACAGTCTCAAAGAAAACCATTAGTAACACACTACGCCGTCATGGATTAAAATCCTGCAGTGCACGAAAGGTCCCCCTGCTCAAGCCAGCGCATGTCCAGGCCCGTCTGAAGTTTGCCAATGACCATCTGGATGATCCAGAGGAGGAATGGGAGAAGGTCATGTGGTCTGATGAGACAAAAATAGAGCTTTTTGGTCTAAACTCCACTCTCTGTGTTTGGAGGAAGAAGAAGGATGAGTACAACCTCAAGAACACCATCCCAACTGTGAAGCATGGAGGTGGAAACATAATTCTTTGGGGATGCTTTTCTGCGAAGGGGACAGGACGACTGCACCGTATTGAGGGGAGGATGGATGGGGCCATGTATCGCGAGATCACAACCTCCTTCCCTCAGTAAGAGGATTGAAGATGGGTCATGGCTGGGTCTTCCAGCATGACAATGACCCGAAACACACAGCCACTAAGGAGTGGCTCGGTAAGAAGCATCTCAAGGTCCTGGAGTGGCCTAGCCAGTCTCCAGACCTGAACCCAATAGAAAATCTTTGGAGGGAGCTGAAAGTCCGTGTTGCCCAGGATCTGGAGAAGGTCTGTATGGAGGAGTGGGCCAAAATCCCTGCTGCAGTGTGTGCAAACCTTGTCAAGAACTACAGGAAACGTATGATCTCTGTAATTGCAAACAAAGGTTTCTGTACCAAATATTAAGTTCTGCTTTTCTGATGTGTCAAATACTTATGTCATGCAATAAAATGCAAATTAATTACTTAAAAATCATACAATGTGATTTTCTGGATTTTTGTTTTAGATTCCGTCTCGCACAGTTGAAGTGTACCTATGATAAAAAATGACAGACCTCTACATGCTTTGTAAGTAGGAAAACCTGCAAAATCGGCAGTGTTTCAAATACTTGTTCTCCCCACTGTACATGTCTGGTGTGTGTGTGTGTGTCTGTGTAAGTGTACGTGTGTATGTGCGTGTGTGTGTGTGTGTGTAAGAGATTACCGTCTAGTGCAGTGCAATGGTATGTACACTGGGCTGTATCTTTCTGCATGGCTAAAACACAGAGCAGATAATTGCCAGTCGTTATGTGAAACTGATAAAGGTGGGGGGAGCTATTTATACAGGGTGTGCTTGTATGAATCAGGTGAGAACACCTTAACCAAAACAAGAGGAAATCATCACAGTGGACCTGAACAAACAGCACAATATCTGACAGTTATGTCTAAAGCAAATGAACCCCATGACCTTACTCCTACTCCCTTTCTCTTTCCCTCCTTCCCTCCTAACTCTCCTGCTCTACCTTTTCCTCATTTGCCAATCTTCCTTTGTCCACTCAGTCCACCCTCCCCTACATTAACTCTCTATTCTCCTTCCCCCCTCTCATCCTCTCACATCTCTTCTATCTATTCGCTGTCTGAATCCTAAATCTTCTATTGCCTATACACCTCTTCTCCTCCTTCTCTGTTCCTTCTCCTCCTTACACCATGTAACACATCTCCTGTCCTCTCACCCTTAGTGACCTAAACCTCTCTGTTATATCTGAAGCCCAGCTCCTTCACAAATAGAGGGACACATAAAGTAGTAGTGAGGATGGATATCAGTCCCAGGCCAACCTCTTTTAGAAATACAATGAGAACAGCAGTAGAGAACTAATACCAAACAGTAAAGGCCTTTGGCATACATACTGTAGCAGTGAGATGTTCCTCCACCACAGTTATGAGAGACAGGAAGAAAACATCTGGACTGTATTTTAAAAAGTAGAGTTATAGAGTGAATGAGCAGCCCAACCTGCTTAGAGCTATGAGACGGTTCAGATACAGATGTGTTTGAAAGCAGCTTTAGTGTACCATAGACAGTATAGACTCTCAGAATATCCATTAAAATGATATAGACCCACTGTGGATTAGTACATACACAGCTAAAATTGCAATTTTAAACCCTGCCACACTAAACCACCTTAGCACACATGCATATCGCAAAAAGACTCACGCCTCTACAACTGCTTCCAGGTGGAAAGGGGTCTGCCCTCAATCATACTTAACAGATGTCAAAGGAAGGGCCAAAGATAGAGAGATGACGGGAGAAGGGAAAAAAGAGTACAGGAAAAAGAAGGAAAGACAACGAGAGAGAAAGAGAGAGAAAGCATTGACACACATTCAGTGTCATAAACCAGTGCATAAACTAGCCAGGACAACGGCAATAGAGAAAACAATATATAGACAAAGCAAACATTTGACTTCATAGCTATCAGATAGCTATATGTGAATCGTTGTAATGTAGCTAAACAGATAGTATAACAGGCAAAAATGACCAAAAACCAATGTTATCCAAGGTAGATGTCAATTCTTCGTAGGTAGCTAACTAACAATTCTTTGTGGCTATCTGGCTAGCTAACAGTAGTAGTTAGCCAGTTAGCTCTATTGACTTGACCTACGGGCTTACGACCTATGCGACCTACGGGCTTACGACCTATGCGACCTACGGGCTTACGACCTATGCGACCTACGGGCTTACGACCTATGCGACCTACGGGCTTACGACCTATGCGACCTACGGGCTTACGACCTATGCGACCTACGGGCTTACGACCTATGCGACCTACGGGCTTACGACCTATGCGACCTACGGGCTTACGACCTATGCGACCTACGGGCTTACGACCTATGCGACCTACGGGCTTACGACCTATGCGACCTACGGGCTTACGACCTATGCGACCTACGGGCTTACGACCTATGCGACCTACGGGCTTACGACCTATGCGACCTACGGGCTTACGACCTATGCGACCTACGGGCTTACGACCTATGCGACCTACGGGCTTACGACCTATGCGACCTACGGGCTTACGACCTATGCGACCTACGGGCATTGTAGGCAGGTAACCATACCAAAATAAACAAAGCATGTATTTATTAACATATCAAGATAAAATATTGTAGTCAGGCAACATATGAGATGTGAATAGGCAACATATGAGATGTGAATAGGCAACATATGAGATGTGAATAGGCAACATATGAGATGTGAATAGGCAACATTTCATTCTGAAGTTGGAGTGTATTTTCTCTCGCTTCAGTTCAAACAATGGCCGCCATTCATTTCAAGAAAAATGTCTTAATTTTTATGTGGTTGTGTCCTATTTCATTGCATACTTTCCATTTAAGTTTGCATCAATGCATGCTTCAAAATATGTACAAATGGAGTATACATTCCAGAAGTGCCCTCCGTGCTCTGTTTCGCATATTTCGATTTGGACTCATACTCCGATCCTCCCATGCTCCAATTTGCATGCTCGGAGCATTTTGAAAAACACACCTTTTGAGCTTTGCTCACTCAGTCTTTGAAGGCTGGTTATGGATATAACAGAACTTCCAGCATGACAGAGATATCCGTTGCCCTGCACCTGCTGATTACTCCTCTATCTTTTTCAATCCTCTTGTCTCTCTCCGTCTCATTTCATGAGAAATCAGGCCTAAAGGGACACAGCCAGCTGTCAATTAGGATACAAATCAAAAGAAAAAAAGGAAGACAGGAAAAAAGAGAGGGATGGGCATGGTCTGTAAAGAATGGATGGGGGTCAATAGTTCATGACCTGACCTGCCGATTGGACCTTTCTTCTTTTTGCCCTCTTCAACTCTTTCAACTGCACCTCATCTGAATCACAATCTCTTTTTCTCTCTTTCTCTGTCTGGTAATGCTGTCACGCATTCACTACTGATCACTCCTCTCCTTGTGAGATACTGTACCTCTGTCCATTCTTCCCACTCTGTATTTCTATGCCTTGCTCTCTCTCTCTCTTTCTTGCCTCATCCCCCAAGTATTCTAATCAAAGTATTAGAAATAAAGGGAGAAAGAAAGAGAAACATGGATAAAGAAAGAGAGAGAGAGAGAGAGAGAGAGAGAGAGAGTAGAAGATATGAAGGGCTAAATTCCTGTTTCTCCTATAAAGATGTCTCTTATTCCACACCACCACCATGGTCAAATGATCCTACGTCATATCTTGTGATCCAACCAGGTGATGATGCTACAAAGAACCCCTGTGCCACTCTGGTTTTGCCACATTTCACAACATTAACAGCGAGAATAGTTACATTCTGCCCATAACACAGCATATCGACATACACACACAGGGTGACGATAACTGACCTTGGGTTTGTGATGTGATGATGCAAAGGTTCCAAATGAACAATGTTACACATTCCCAGTTACCTCACCATGTTATATTAGGGGCATTAGCACTGGTGTGTATGCTGTATGTGTGTATGAGAGAGAGAGAGAGAGAGAGACAGAGAGAGACCAGCCACGCAGGCTTCCCTTCCTACCCTCCATGCCACTGGTCCATGTTTAGAGCCCGGTGGTAGTGTAGACTAAGAGAGAAAACGAGGCTTGGCTTTGGTTAGTGTGTAACTCTGTAAGCGCACAGCAGTAAACATGCTATGGTCCCAAAACAGACACCCCCTGAAACACATACACTGAAGTCTTCTCTGTACCCCCACCCAGAAACACAGGCCCAGGCCTGCCATGGGAACAGGACGAGCAAATTACCAGACACACAGACAGAGAGAGTAAATAAATAAAATAACTAAAAATGTGAGTGAGATAGGGAGAGCGCTAGTGAGATGGAAAAAGAAAGAAGAGAGAGAGCAATAGAGAGAGAGAGAGAGAGAGAGCGAGAGCGAGAGAGAGAGACGTTGTAAAAGTTCAGTAAAACACCATTCCTTCCAGTTCTGGATTAGATCTACCATCCACTGTCTGCTTTCTGTCTCCAAGTATCAGATCGCCTCTCACTTCATCAGAATGGCATTAACCACACACACACATACTGTCAGAGGTGAGGAGTGAGTGGTGTGTAAAGGTGTGTGTCGATGGGTTACTGACAGAACTCTTAACAGCACTGAAGCCTCTTCTCCCCTCTCTCATCTCTCTCCCTCTTGCAGCTGTTCTGTCTGCTTGAAGCAGAGCCTCAATGAAAGCTCATAAGCCTCTGCAATACTGTTAACCTGTTGCTGCTGCTGCATACCTACACATCAATCCATACACTGCAATATCATGTTGGTTCTCTCGAAATGCTTAAGCTTACCCCGACTATCACCGGCAGTCACCGGTGAAATGACACAATAAGAGTGTGTGAGGGGAATTTTGGACTGGGATCATTAATACGATTCCGACATTTCAGCAGGATTTTAGCTGTGCCGTGTGAAAGTAAAGATCAGGAGGGATCCCTATTGGAAGAGAGGGGACTGAATCTAACCCACTAACTGAACAAAGGCCTGGTCTAAGCTGGTCTAATGTGAGGAAGTCCACTTTACACTCAGTAATGAGAACCAGAGGCCTAGGTGTGACACACACAAACATACAGTACATACACACAGTGGCTCTGACATTCCTCAGACTTGTGTGTGAGAGCCTCTTAAGTTCTCTCTCTCTCTCTCTCTTTCTCTCTCTCTCTCTCATTGTGTTTATTGGCAGCCATTATTTCTGTAGAAGAGCTGGAGCTCACATTTACCTTTTAAAGACAAAGACAAGCAGCCTCGGTGCATGACTAATTGCTTACATACTTGTGTGTGTATGTCTGTTTGGCCTACTTTATACAGAGATGTAATTGAAGTCACACACTCCTCTGTAAGTGCAGTGTATCATTCAGCATGCCCTCATCAGAGAGCTGCTCTGTGCGTAGCTGACCAGGGCCCAGTGATGCCAAACTAGTTCTGGACAAGCTCCCAGACTATCACTTATAAACAGTCTGCCACTTCTAGTCCACAGGCCTGCTGCAGCACAAGGGCAAGACAGGGGGTTAAGATTTGTGTGTGTGTGTGTGTGTGTGTGTGTGTGTGTGTGTGTGTGTGTGTGTGTGTGTGTGTGTGTGTGTGTGTGTGTGTGTGTGTGTGTGTGTGTGTGTGTGTGAGAGAGAGAGAGAGAGAGAGATTTTGAAAGCGTAGAAATTAGAGGTCGGACGATTATTTTGGATTTTTCAACACCGATACCGATTATTGGAGGACCAAAAAAAAGCCAATATTTTTATTTTATTTCACCTTTATTGATTTATTTACAGTAGAAAAATATATATTTACAGTGTGTGCAAATGAGGTAAGATAAGGGAGGTAAATGTCAGGCTTGTGCACTACTGGTACGAAGTCAGGTGCAGGAAAGCAGTGAGTTGTGATCAGGCGCACTTTTATTTGGCAAAAGCACAAAAGACAGACGCAACTGCGTCAAAAATCTTCCAGCCACAGGTAAAAGTCAATCAGCGCGAAAACACTCACAAATATATACAAGTATGACAAATACATACAACGGGTCAAAATACGATTCCTGGGGGGAAAACCAGTCTGACGCATCACACTAAACACGTAACAAAGCAATTTCACACAAAGACATGAGGGGGAACAGAGGAATAAATACATGTAAATCGATTGGGGAATGAAAACCAGGTGTGCAGGGAACAAGACAAAACAGATGGAACAATGACAAAATGGAGCGGCAATGGCTAGAAGACCGGTGACATCGACCGCCGAACGCCGCCCGAGCAAGGTGAGGAGCCGACTTTGGCGGAAGTCGTGACAGTAAGGCAATAAATAGGCCATGGTGGCGATGTAATTACAATATACCAATTAAACACTGGAGTACCGATTAATCGGCCGATTTTTATAAATATATGTAATAATGACAATTACAACGTTAGCTTTTTTATGTGGCACATATAGCACTTTTACTTTCTTCTCTAAGACTGTATTTTTGCATTATTTAGGGTACGTGGGACGCTAACCTGACCAACATCCAGTGAAAGTGCAGGGCGCCAAATTCAAACAACAGAAATCTCATAATTAAAATTCCTCAACCATACATGTAGTATACACCATTTTAAAGATAAACTTGTTGTTAATCCCACCACAGTGTCCGATTTCAAAAACGCTTTATGACAAAAGCATACCGTGCGATTATGTTAGGTCAGTACCTATTCACAAAAAAACAGCCATTTTTCCAGCCAAAGAGAGGAGTCGCAAAAAGCAGAAATAGAGATAAAAATCAGAGCAGAAGACTGGAGGCATGGCTTAGTAGGTGAGTGGCTTTCAGATAGTTATTTTTGGCCACCCATGAGAGTAAATGTCATTCCAGTTAATCTGTTCTGTTGTATTGTCAACACATGTTAAGGTTGAACACTGACACTTTTGTAGCTTTAATAAGGTTTACAAAAGCGTATGAGCGTAGGCTTACTCTGGCGTGACATTTTGATAACCTGTAAATATCTCTAGGACTGTAACGGCGTTCGTCTGTTGAAGGAGAGTCGGACCGTAATGCAGCGTGGTGGTTACTCATGTCTTTTAATGAAGAATAGCGATACATGAAATAACTATATATATATATACAAAACAACAAACGGAACGCGAAAACCTATTACAGCCTCTCTGGTGATACTACACAGAGTACTACACAGAGACAGGAACAATCACCCACAAAATACACAGTGAAACCCAGGCTACCTAAATATGGTTCCCAATCAGAGACAACGAGAATCACCTGACTCTGATTGAGAACCGCCTCAGGCAGCCAAGCCTATGCTAGACACACCCCTAATCAGCCACAATCCCAATGCCTACAAAAAACCCAATAAGACAACACAATAAACCCATGTCACACCCTGGCCTGAACAAATAATTAAAGAAAACACAAAATACTAAGACCAAGGCGTGACAAGGACATGGTGACTTTTATAAATATATTTGCATGCATTTACCCACCAAAATTTAAATGCTAGTTAGCTGCTAATGTGGCTATCATAAAGATCTACAAATGCCATGAGGATCTGGACGAGACTTCCAAATTGAGGCGAAGGTAATAATCACTGGATTAACAATCTGTTAATGTTAGCTAATTAATAAATTGGCAAAACTTTTGTAAATAGACAATTCTGTGAACTGTATTGTGCAAGTAAAAAAATTGACACAATACCTGTTAGAGTGTCAGTTAGAGATGACGTGCAGGAGCTTGCAGGGAATTGTAGTCTTGCATGATGTCTACGTTTATGCTAATTAGTATTTTTGAATCTGAGAATAAATAGAGCCAAATATATTGATAAAAATCACCTTGTCCGAGAGATTTATATGGTTATCAAAACTTCATGCCAAGGTAAGCCCACATAAAACACAGCCCTTCTTTATATTGTTTCTAAAATTACCTATGAGAAAAATGAATGGTGGAAAAAAATGATTGGAACCATTTCCCTGCTTGACCGCTAGGTTTTATGGGTATTATGATACCTCCACTGAGGGGCTTTACATTGGTATAATTACCACTTAGTTATAATATTTAAATAATAATCTTATTAATTTTACATAAAAATATATGTCATGTGAAAAAATATTGAGGGAAATTGAATTTGCCATGTGCAAACTTTAAGGTGCAATATGCAGGAATCGCTATGCCAGTTCCTGGTTGCTAAAATTTGAACAGTTCGCCTAATTTCAGTTTATGTGACAAAACAAGCAGTTATTGTGTAGAGAGAGATTCATTGTTCCATCTAAACCGCGGTGAAATATATTTTCCATAACCAAAAACATTGTATTTTCAGCTGTTTGAAGCTCATGTACAAAACCAAAAGACGCAAAAACAAAATTTAAGAACTGGAAGCATAGAAATAGCACCCATAGAACACATTTACCACTCCCTAGACTTGCTTTCAATGAGAATGACATTTCTATTACTCACATTTCTATGATAATTTGGTCAGGGCGCCCAAAAGTTATTTATTTCAGCTTGAAAATGAATGACATTTACTCTCACAGGGTGCCAAAAATAACTATCTGAAAGCTACACCTTTGGATTGCCCAAATATGAGTCAATTTATCCATCAGTTGGGTTTTTATTCAATTTCATGAGGGGTTGACCCAGCAGATGGCTATTTTTTTTATGTAATCCATAGGTTATTTTCAGGAGGCATGGCCTATTGGAGGCATGGCTTTCAGTTAGGTCTTTTTGGCCACCCACTAGGGTAAATATCATTCCTGTTCATCATGTTATTTTTCCCTTAAATATTCTTTAAATATCGTTTCACAGTACATATTTGAATATACATTTAATAACATTATTATTTAAATATAATAACAAAGTAGTTACTGTATACTAACATTGGAATACACATAGGCACTTGAAGAACTCAACTTGTGTAAGCCTCATTAAACTACAAAAGTGTCAGCGATCAACTTTAATATGTTTATAATACAACCGAAAGATTAACCAGATTGACATGTTACGGGTGACCAAAAAGAACCATCTGAAAGCCACGCCCCTACTAAGCCACACCTCCAGTCTTCTAATTTGACCCAGTGGATCATAGCTCAATAACCCAACTAAGTGACCCAACTGGCTGGGTCAAAAATAATCCAGTGTGTGTTCTGTCCACTATTTACCCAGTGCTGGGTTGTTTTTAACCTAGCATTTTTTAGAATGTGCTGAGAATGGAACGAGTTACATGTAGAGAGTGAGATCTGTGGGGTGACTGATGGTGCAGTAGAAACCCTGAGGCTCTAATGGTTCTGTAACCTGAAGCTGTGGGTATTGTCTCTTGCCTGAGCCTCTCTGTATACTTAGAACATGGACCTGTTTGTGATGGTATCAGGTTTCCACCCTACACTGCTTTCACCTATCCAACCTTTTCAGGTCTCAGATCCTTTTCAGCATTGCATCAAGTAAGTATGAGTGAGGGAGTAAGCAAGTTGTGAGGGAGGATGTATTTAGTAAGTACCAGGACCATGTGTTCTGTTGCTCTGCCTCTCAAAGCCCTGACCCAGACTCAGAGGGGTTCTGGTGGAGTACAGCCCCTCTGTGCCCTGTCCCAGCCCCCATGTTTCTCTTGGACACACTCCCTGAAAATCAACATCCTCCTTGCCTCTCTCCATGGTGCCCAGGGGGATGTTGGGACTCAGTGTGCCCCTGAGGGGGTGAGGAGAGGAGGGGTCCCAAACTGGCTGGCCCGAGGAGAAATCAACCAGCATGAATAAATGTCTGGGGAAATAATGTTTACATTTGAGAGTGTGTTTAGATCTCAGTGATCCAGCCAGCAAGAGGTTAGCAGATCAGCTTCCCGTCTTTCCCTCCCCATGGCTACATGGCCTAGTTCTGAAAACCCTCCCAGGACCTGTTTATATAAAAATGTTTGTGAAAGGATCACATGCAATATGGACAAACAAAGGGGGATATGATACAGTATATTATATGAATATGTTTGGCTGTTGAAAATGAAATAGTCTGGAAAACACAACAAAAACTGCATCCAGGGGGAAAGAAGGGGGACCAGTGAGAACATTTCTGTCAACACCGATCTCCCCCTGCTCTCATCCTCCTAAAACACACAGTTCTTCTGACTCATGATCCCATGTCTCTCCCTGCAGAAAAAAACAGGGGGGTGAGAGGAAGAGGATAGACAATGTGTGTCATTTGTCATCACTCTCTCTGTTTCTCATGGAGGAGTGAAGGAGTGTTTAATACAGGGACCGTACATCTGTCCAGCCGTTTACATTAGCCTTAATGTGTTTAGACTCAGATCTCATTTCTACAGATGCATCACTGTGTAGCAATAGGGCGCACGTGCAAACACAATTAACTGAAAGGGCCCAGATAGAGAGGGCCCAGAGAGCGATGCAGAGATGAGATAGAGGGATGGAGAAATCTACACATGATGCAGTTTACCAAGAAACATTCTCCCTCATGGGGACATTTCCAACAGGTTAGGGTATAGAGGTTAGTGGTTGGGTTGGAGTTAGGTTTAGAGTTTGGGTTAGGGTTACAGGTTAAGGTTATGGTAGGGGTTAGGGAAAATAGGATTTAGAATGGAAATATATTTTAAGTCCCGACGAGGATAGAAGAACATAACACGTGCGCGCGTGTGTGTGTGTGCGCATGTGTGTGTGCTAAGTCTCAAGGCTCTGGGGGATCTCAGGCTGAGAACAGCAGGGCTTGGCCCTCCAGTATCCCAGGGGTCTTTGGGAGCCTTACACCTGTGTGATTGTCTCACGCTGCTGGAATGAGACATCTGTGGTCTGAGGCCCAGACACATGTGTGTGAGAACTGGACCCAGCTGCAGTGTGTGTGTTTAAGGGAATCGAATAGGGGCGTGTGGCCCCTAAAAGCCATTGTTACATTAATCAGCACCGTTCTAGGGCCATTTCAGCTCACGTCCTTCTATACAGTCTAGCCCTCCAGTCCATCGTCTCCTTCTGTTTACCATAGTTCTCAAAAGACACACCCCATTTCCTCACATAGCCACAATATGGCATTAACTTCATATGGCACCACCGAGGATAGAGTAACATATTAAAATGACTTTAGGGGAGTTGAACAGTCTTAAAAGCCACATAATACTCCATAAATAATGGAATACAATATGGGACAGAAGTTCTAGACTCAGGAATACATTCATAAGGAATATTTCATGCATAGTTTAAGATGATGATACCATCATTAAATGGCCGTATTTGAGCGGTAACGACAAGGCGGGAGTATCCCAACGTTTTGCGTTGACTGACACATGGACAACAGCCAATTACATTATAGTCCATTATTGTCACGTTCGTATACATAATGAGCGGACCAAGGCGCAGCGTGAGTAGAGTTCCACATATTTATTAAAGTGAACCTTCAAAAAAACAACAAAGAATAAACGAACGTGCAGTTCGTAGTGCACATAGCACGTAGCACATAGCACGTAGCACATAGCACGTAGCACATAGCACGTAGCACATAGCACGTAGCACATAGCACGTAGCACATAGCACTAAACCAAAACGAAACAATATCCCACAAACGCAGGTGGGAAAAGGACCACACTAAGTATGATCCCCAATTAGAGGCAACGATCATCAGCTGCCTCCAATTGGGAACCATACTCACACCAACATAGAAATACAAGACTAGAACACCCCCTAGTCACGCTCTGACCTATTGCAGGACACACTCAAACCGCGGATCTGACCCTGAAGCCGGGCTGAAAGCCATGCCCGGACCGGGCACCGGAGCAGAGGAAGGCTCTGGCCATGGAGCGGGACTGGACGCCGTGCCTGGACTGGGCACCGGAGCAGAGGAAGGCTCTGGCCATGGAGCGGGACTGGACGCTGTGCCTGGCCTGGGCACCGGCGCAGAGGAAGACTCCGGCCATGGAGCGGGACTGGCTAGCTCCTGTGAAGATCAGTGTCCTGACGAGTGAGCGCATTGGCTATGCCCGGCGAAATCGCGCCTCATTAGCTCATTGTTATGGATGTACCAAATAAATGTTACTAGAAAACATCTTAAACAAATGCAAATGCAGCTACTTTTCAGTTATTCTGGCTGCACTTTTTGACATGACTGTAAATTCGCCGTAGTTGGCTAGCAAGCAAGCAAGGTATAAGAACATTGCCAGCCAGTATGGCAATGGAACATTTAGAACAAACGACTGGGTCACGTCCATAGATACAGAACAAACAAAAAGACTGAACGACTGGGTCCCATCTCTGGCAACCGAACCGACAGATCTAACGACCAGCCGGCTTTAGTAGCAACCCTAGATTTGTGTCAGGACTTAATCTTGTGGAAAGATGAAATAGTATGAATAAATTCATCAAAATCATGTTTTTAATGAAAATATGTCAATCATTATTTGAATATGTTTGTAACCCGTTGTATAAAAGTGATAATGCCCTCAAAGCCAGCATTATCACTTAAATAACACCACAGATGATACGATTACAAATTGGAAAGACTAGAGAGGAGTGTAACACTTAAATACAGGCTCCATGACAAATTGATAAGATATGGTATGCATTCACATGGAATGATTTTGATGATGCTACCAACCATCAAATACCTGAAGACTGCATCATTCGTAATGATGAGAGACTGAAATGGACCACAAGGGGGGATTAACCATCATTTTCAGATAATTGACATGGACAGCCAATCCCACTCCACTCAGAGATACCTCTATAATCCACCAGTCTGAAGAGCCTTTGCCAGCTGGCCTGTCTGAAGTGTCCATATGGGTCAAACGTTCCGATTCTGGAAAACTCGTACTTTCCCAGGCTGGAGTAAAGCCGCCTCTCTCTCCCCAGCTGTGAAGGGCATTCCTAGACTGTTGCACACTGGACAAACGAGCCAATCAGGGCAGAAGTCCAAGCGTGGGCAGTAGAATGCGTTGAGAAGTTGACCCATCATGAAGTTGACCCATCATCAGGATTTGCTACACAAAGGCAATGTGATGGGGGATCCCTCTGCAGGTTATGTGTCTTAAACTTAGCTTGGACAATGGGGAGATATGAAATTGAGGTTGAGCTGAGCACATGGAATATTCACTCCATAAAACACACACTGTGTACAGACCATTGACACAGACGCCTATAGTTGCTAACACACAACACCTTACGCAACACCGGTAACGTACCCTGCTCTGCTGCTCTCTCTCACTGAGAGGTAAATTAGAGTGGAGTAACAGCGGGACTTATTGTTTCCTCTGCAGCCACTAGGCCCCTGCCCCGTGCTCTAATTGGCCCATGCCCTGGGCTCCAACCAGCTCCAACAACAGGCTCTAACAGGGCTGACTGATGGAGAACACATGGGGTTGCCATGTTGACCCACCACTCTGGTCACATACCACACAGACCCCAAAGACCCTTTCTCTACCTGGAGGACATTCTAGTACCTCATCAACACCACAGGAAGGACCTTTCACATTTAAGACACATGTAAAGCTAAATACCAGCGGATTAGGAGGAAATGTAGTTAACACTTTGACCTGTGTTGTGTGTGTGTGTGTGTGTTGGGTGCATAGAAAATCAGTCAGTGTTACCCAGTGTTTCATTTTTTTGAATAATATTTTTAGAGTTGATTCAGGTGTTAAATTAACTATGTAAGTGTTAAATGAACACTCATTGGTGTAAAATAAACCCTGTGTTGGTGTTAATAACCAGTGTTAAACCAAAACCACGCCTATCATGATCATATTTCCCAGTGTGCTCTGTTGCAGGTAGATTTTTTGAATTGTTTGATTCATTATCTATGTTTTTGCATGTATATTGATTGAATAGTAAATGTTATGCTCCTCAAATATACATAAACATTTTTCTAAACTAATCCAATCTGTTACTTTGATTTATTGCACCCTTTACTGAATGCTTTAGATAGTCTCATATCTTAGTCTTCCCAAACCGGCAGCATTCTGAATGCAGGTTGCAGGGGAATTTTAAAAAATGATTGGAAATGTCCACATGGGATGGATTCCAATAGAAATGTCACATCTCTTTGCAAGCCAGCATACTGTGACTTGCAGGTCTGACTTTCCCTGTAAACCACGAGTTTCAGGCCACTGTACTGTATTAGGCTAAAACTAGGCCTTCAATATAAAGGCTTACAAAATATGTATTGTATTACAGAGATTTTTATTTGAATGATAATATATTTGCTTAGAACCTCACTTGATGAAGATCACTGGACAGAATATGAATGTACGCAACAACCATGTCTCTGTCACTAACAAATACAGTCATGAGTGGTAACTCTACAATTTACTCAAAAGGGAAGGCACTCTGGGAAATATGCAAATAATTAGTGTGTACAGTTAACATTGATAAGTGTGGACATGTACAAACACTGGACGAGAGTTCAATTAACAAAAGACCCAGCTGCTAGGTCAACCCAGCATGAGAGTAAAAATACCCAACTGATGGTTAAATGAACCAATGTTTGGGTAATCCCAACAACCCAACTTGTTGGGTTATTCACGCAACCCAGCTGACTGGGTCAAAATAACCCATTGGTTATTCTGTACAATATTTTGCCAGCACTGAGCTACCAAATAACCCAAATTGGTGTGTAGGTGTATAGGCCAATAGACAAGATGTCTAACCGGTCAGTGACCGTCCAGATCACATCCCACCTGATCCTGCTCTGGTTAGGGGTTTATCTCACGGTCTTAGGCTCAATACACTGTGTCAATCAAACAGTTGTCAAAAATAGTTTGTTTAGTTTTTGACGAAGTTCAATCTATGCGGACATTCTCTAATAACGCCTAATCAAAAGGTTCACCAAGGTTGTCTCTCCTGCGCGTGCACACACACACACACACACACACACACACACACACACACACACACACACACACACACACACACACACACACACACACACACACACACACACACACACACACACACACACACACACACACACACACACACACACACACACACACACACACTGTAAATAGAACAAGTGGCCTCTCAGATCTTCCCTCAGAGGGACAGGCCATGGCATTCCAGACTGTTCACATATTCCATCCCTATGGAGACAGAGAAGTTGACGACGGGCGAGAGCACGGAATTTGGTATGTATATATGGCCCTTGTTTCATGGAACAAGGAAATCATGCCATTTATAGACACGCAAACACACACTGTAAACACCAAGGCATTTTTAACTCAAATGCCTTTAGTAAGTTGAACTCAAAGTCTTTGAAAAGCCATTATTACTTAAAATGTGTATGTGGTACTGACTCAAAACTAAATGAGAAGTCACATCAACTACATTTTTAAAAGTTATGATAACAAAGGTACTTTTTACCGAGCATACTCTACTGCAGGTAGATTTTTTAAAATCGTTTTTAATATCTGTGTTTTTGTATGTACATTAAGTGACTGATTCATCTTACGCAACACAAAGATAAACAACGTGTCCAAAGTCCTCAAGCTGGGCTAGCAGCTGGGTCTTTTTTTATGTCATCCGTATTTTCAGTAGGGGTGTGGTTTTCAGATAGATCTTATTGACCACCTGTGAGAGTAAATGTCATTCCTCTTCAACATGTTAAGTTTATATATAGTTCTACACCTTCTGGAATATTATGATTAATTATTACATATTATATGGTAGGTATGCCACCTTATTGCGTCCCGAGAAAGGGATTTACAGAGGTTTTTAGTGAATTCATACATTTCTGTAAACCTCATCAAAGCAAAAATGCCATATCTTAACATGTGATAACTATACAACAGAACAGTTGAACGGGCATGACATTTACTTTCGGGTGGCTAAAAAGAAAGCCACAGCCCTACTAATCCACGCTTCCAGTCTTTTGATCTGACCCACTGGGTCATATCTCAATAACCCAGCACCCATAACCCAGCACAAGAACCCAACATTGCTCTTTTTAAAGTAAATAACCCAACTAAGTGACCCATGCCTGCAATCCAGCAGTTGGATCAACCAAACAACCCAGCATTTTTTTTTGGTGTGGTGCTGGACTGCACTCGACTGGACTAGGGCCTCTGGCCTAGAGGCTTTTGGTTTAATTTGTCCTTCAAAAGTCAAAATACCTCTCAAATATCTATACCTTGCCATCACCAACCTGCTATAGACACAAGTACATCATCTATTTTTGGGCTTGTCAAACCCTTTACATGCATTTGTCAACACTTTATTGTCTTATGGACACAAACACTTTGTTTATTACCCCGTTTTTTGGACTGGCATTACAAGATACAACCCACAAAAGCTGACTATGAAACAACTATGCGCTTGTATCAGTGCCTAGAGGAGTGCGATATTTTCTTGAACGCCCTCTGCGTATAAAACCCTGCACAGTCTGCCAGGGGGAGTGGGCGACAGGAGTAGAGAACAACCCTGCCAAATCACTTCTCTGCCCGATGCTAAACAGCCATGAAATTACCATCTCTGGAACATAACTTTCCCTCACACAATCAACTCCTCTCTCTGCTCTCTGTCAGTCTCTCCTTCCTGAGAAACCACAGCCTCTGTTTTTCCTACAATAACGAGTTCTGGAGGAGATGTCAACAAGCTGAAGGACCGTGGCGTTTTGGGAGATTAGGGTTGTTAGATTAGGGTTGTTCCTCAGTGTAGTCATCACACAGATGTCAGACCGATGAATACGAGAAAGTGTTGTTCGATACCCTTCTACAACTGCATTGCCACATCCACATAGTGTTGAGCAGCCGTAAACACAGAACAATGTATGAATATGATCGACCCCTGGGAGGTGTTGATATTTGCGAGGTCGCCAGTTAAGCCGCAGACAACTGTCATCCATTCTGAAAAGATGTGGTCCAACTCCTGCCAATCCAGGGGTTTATGAACCGCCAGCAAAAAAAACGTGATGAGTCCACTGCTGCATTATCTAACAACCCCGAGAGAGAGAGATAGATGGAGGGAGAGGGATATAGGGAGAGAGATAGAAGATAGAAACAATAGATGGAGGTAGAGAGAGATAGACAGAGAAAGATAGATAGATGGAGGGAGAGAGAGAGAGAGAGAGAGAGAAAGAGAAGGACAGACATCTGGGAGGAGAATCTTTTCTGTTTGGTTCATGGACTAATCCATCAACCTGATGAACAGAATATGTGGATTTGGCTTCATGGTCTAGAAAATGTAAGGTGCAAATATGAAAGCAAAAAAAGAGTCAAACAAAAAGACAAAACAAATTTAGAGAATAAACGATGATTGTGAAAACAGACTATTTCCATTTTAGGATATTCAAACAAAATAGCAGGCCAAACCTGCTATCCCACCTCATATAAACATTAGAGGACTCAGCACGAGTGTTTATAATATTAAACACAAATGAATAATTTCCCAATATACAGTATACACTTAGAGAAAAAGGTACTATCTAGATTCTAGAACTTTAAATGGATGTTTGGCTGTCCCCATAGGACAACCCTTTGAAGAACTGTTTTTGGCTCCAGGTAGAATGCTTTTGGTTCCAGATAGAACCCTTTTGGGTTCCATGTAGAACCCTTTCCACAGAGGCTTCTCCTATGGGGACAGCCGAAAACCCCTTTTGGAACCTAAAGAGTGTAACTAGGTCTACTGAATGTGTGAATGTGAGGGTGTGAGAATAGGGAGTGATAGAGACCAGAGGATGTTTTTCTTTTGTTTGCTGCAACAAAGGTCAGGGGAACAACATTCCAAGATGCCAACTAGGGAGATATCCCCTCTTACAGCCTTGGGAGAGAGAGAGAGGCAGCGAGCGAGAGAGTGAGAAAACATAGACGGTCTGACCCTCACTCACAAGGCTTTCGCATCCTTAAAGCTGTGGAATGTTCTTCCTGTCTCTCCCATCTACTCCTCCTTATGGGGTTTCCTTTAACCACGGTGACCGTAAAGGTCAGAGGCATACTGTAAAGTCGACCCGGTAAATTCCCAAGTCCCAACACAGCCGGGTCAGACTACAATTCCCTCAAGCCACATTCTTTTCTTTTTAAGAACTCACTAACAAATCATTCTTCTTCTCACTGGCCCTGTGTTTTATGAACGGAATAACTTTGTCCTTGTGGTTTAACGTCACATTTAACAGTTCCTATGAGAATACTTTGAGAATGAGAATACTTTGAAGATGAGTGGGAAAGAACCAAACTGGGCACTGAGCACATTGTAGGAGATACTACACAGCCTTTGATCAGCTGATTTATGAGTGAAATCTTTGGTTTCAATACTTAGCATTTCTTTGTCTGAGTTTAAGCATGCATGGTAACAAGGGCTCTGTTTGAATACAACTCTTCCCATATTATCAGTTAGACACTGTGCCCCCTGTGACTTTCTAGCTGGTCTCCATGGTAATCACCCACCCTCACTCCTAAGAGATAACACACACACAAACCATCAAGGGAATATCAAAGCTCAATGCCAATAAGTGATTGGTTCCTCTTACAGATCCTCTCTCCTTATTGGTTTATTGTGAAGCCCCTCTGTCTCTCCCTCTTGGTCCATTATGTTATTATGAACCTGGTTTTTAGTGTTTCACTTCCTCCCTGCATTCACAACATCTGTCATGGATCTCCCCACCTATCTCCTCCCCACTCTCCTTCCCACCTCTCCCCCTATCTCCTCCCCACCTCACCCCCTATCTCCTCCCCAACTCTCTTCCGGTCCTCTGTTCCTGTCCTTCCTCTCCTCCATTTGACTAACAGTGCCCTGACCCTCTAGAGGAGGGTCCAGTTCGCCACCCACCCACCCCCTCTCTTTACTGTTAAGTTAATGGTGTGAGTTTCACCACTTTCCCTAACAGCATGTGTGGTGAGGTGATAAAGACGTGTGACAAAGAGGTTGGACAATAGCCCATTAGTAGATATACAGGGAGTCAAACAGTAATGGGTCGGAGTTCTTGTGTTACGCAGATAGAGAGGTCCATATTGATGAAGGTCTGGTTGGGTGTTATCACAGTTGCACTGTTATGGCGCTTTCATACCTCCTGAATAGCCAATGAATACCTTCATTATAGGTATAGAGTTGAGGAGAGTTGTGTAGAGATGGAGATAGAGCTGGGGGCACATAGTGTTGTATAGGGGTTAGACAGCCAAACAGTGAAGAAAATATGACTTACCCTGGCGCCCTTCTCAGGGAAACATTTGCATCCTCCACTGCAGTCTCTTCCTCCACATGGCCCATTGTGCTTCTTACCACCCTGGAGAACATAACACAGAGTACTGGGTTAGAGACAACAAAACAATATCATGATAACTCACCACATGAGAGGAATACAGTAATGACCGCAAAATATGCTGTATATCAAACCCAAAGAACAATTTGTTAATGTGTAGCTTACAGGTGCTCTATGGTATATGGATGTGAATAGTTGAACAGGCATGTCACTTAATTGTATACAGCAGTCTATATAGTCATAGGATCTGCTGTGCTGTGAATGTTGTATATATCTATAAATATTTATAAAATGCAGAACTGTCTGTGTGTGTATCGCGTGGTTGTACACTGTCTGTATAGACTAGTTGCTAATGACTGTCGGGTCATTGCATGACTGCGTATAATAGTCTGAGTGCTGTCTGGGATGTGTACTTTATACTGGTCTGTGGGCTTTATAGTGGTTCATATGACTCATTTCAGCCATTAACCACCGTCGACTTCCAGCCATTAACCCCCCTGGACTTCCAGCCATTAACCCCCCTGGACTTCCAGCCATTAACCCCCCTGGACGTCCAGCCATCAACCCCCCTGGACTTCCAGCCATTAACCCCCCTGGACGTCCAGCCATTAACCCCCCTGGACTTCCAAATCATTCCAGCCATTAACCCCCCTGGACGTCCAGCCATTAACCCCCCTGGACTGATATCTTTATTCTGACAGTGAGAATGGGCTTGTGAAAAATCCCCAGACTCCCCGTAGAGACGTTAGGCTGCATACCAGTACTACTACAACAGGGCAGCCTGTGCAGGCCTGGACACAAACACGGACAAAATTATGACCAGAGGTCAGTTTGGACATGTCACATGAAACGATCAAAGACAGAAGTCCCGTAGCCTATGGTGGTTATTATTTATACATTACTAGCTCAAAACAATGAATCTGTTAAAAAAAAGTTAATTAGTGGGTGATGGTTATTTCAAACGAACTGTGGGGACAAAAAAGCACAGGCTACATTGCCCCATCCCCCACTAATCTGGCAGCGATTACAGCATCAAGTCTTCTTGGGTATAACGCTGCAAGCTTGGCACACCTGTATTGGGGAGTTCTCCCATTCTTCTCTGCAGATCCTCTCAAGCTCAGTCAGGTTGGATGGGGAGTGTCGCTGCACAGCTATTTTCAGGTCTCTCCAGAGATGTTTGATCGGGTTCAAGTCCAGGCTCTGGCTGGGTCACTCAAGGACATTCAGAGACTTGTCCCGAAGCCACCCCTGCGTCGTCTTGGCTGTGTGCTTAGGGTTGTTGTCCTGTTGGAAGGTGAACCTTTGCCCCAATCCTGAGCGCTCTGGAGCAGGTTTTCATTAAGGATCTCTCTGTAATTTGCTCCGTTTATCTTTCCCTCGATCCTGACTAATCTCCCAGTCCCTGTTGCTGAAAAACATCCCCACAGCATGATGCTGCCACCAACATGCTTCACTGTAGGGATGGTGCCAGGTTTTCTCCAGACGTGACGCTTGGCATTCAATCTTGGTTTAATCAGACCAGAGAATCTTGTTTCTCATGGTCTGAGAGTCTTTAGGTGCCTATTGGCAAACTCCAAGCGGGCTGTCATGTGTCTTTTACTGAGGAATGGCTTCCATCTGGCCACTCTACCATAAAAGCCTGATTGGTGGAGTGCTGTAAAGATGGTTGTCCTTCTGGAAGGTTCTCCCATCTCCACAGAGGAACTCTAGAGCTCTGTCAGACTGACCATCAGGTTCTTGGTCACCTCCCTTACCAAGGCCCTTCTCCCCTGATTGCTCAGTTTGGCCGGGCGGCCAGCTCTAGGAAGAGTCTTGGCAGTTCCAAACATCTTTCATTTAAGAATGATGGAGGCCACTGTGTTCTTGGGGACCTTCAATGCTGCAGACATTTTTTGGTACCCTTCCCCAGATCTGTGCCATGACGCAATCCTGTCTGGAGCTCTACGGACAATTCCATCGACCTCATGGCTTGGTTTTTGCTCTGACATGCACTGTCAACTGTGGGACCTTATATAGACAGGTGTGTGCATTTCCAAATCATGTCAAATCAATAGAATTTACCAATCAAGTTGTAGAAACATCTCAAGGATGATCAATGGAAACAGGATGCACCTGAGCTCAATTTGGAGTTTCATAGCAAAGGGTCTGAATACTTATGGAAATAAGCTATTTCTGTTTTTTTTATACATTTGCAGAAATGTCGAAAAAACTGTTTTCGCTTCCTCATTATGGGATATTGTGTGTAGATTGCTCTCTATTAAAAAAATATATATTTTAGAGTAAGGCTGTAACGTAACAAAAATGTGGAAAAAGTCAAGGTGTCTGAATGGTTTCGGAAGGCACTGTATTTAATGGAAAAGAGATGTTATGTTTCTGGACGATGCACCGTGCTGCCTTGTTGAAAACATGACCGAGTGGTGCAGGTTACTGTTCGATTTGAGAAGGGCGCTCCTCCCTCACCGCTTTTGCCGTTTACGTCAAGGGCCATAGACTGGTGACCCGCAGCTCAGCATAATCCAATATGCCCATTGAGTCCATAGTGGACCATGCAAGGAGTCTCTAAGGCTGGTTTATCTTCTGACATCATTGGACTGTGCCCTCCTACACCCCCCACCTACACAGTTACACCAGGGCCTGCTTAGAGAGCAATTGTCAGCCTCCATCCCTCAACCCCCTTTTCAAAAAACTCCCAAAACGGTCACTTTATGTCCTCAGCAACACAAAGTGGCAGTTCTGGACTGGCAAGAATTGTCCCTCATTACTGCGACACAACATGTTAGGCACAGATCTGACAAAGAGCACATTGAGACCCTCCCCGGGCGCACAAAGAGTCTTTCACCATGCAGACGACATCCTTTCATGATCCCCTATCTGCCCCAACACAAAGGACCTTGTTCTCGTCCCCTATGGAATGCATGGGGCTCAATTTCCTCTCTAACTGGCTGTATCTATCTGAGGATCTGTGAATCTAAAGGAAACCCATCTTTAGCAGACCATAGAGCTGCAGTAGAGCCATAGTGTGGGAAGGAATAGCCCAGAATGAATAATTGCTGAATGGTAGGCCTACACCAAAGACTTGACTTGAGACAGTGTCATTCAAATCTATATTCCACCTGCTTTTAAAGATCAAAACAACCTGAACTGGCTTTCACTACTTGGCAACCTTTCCTTAATCTGCACAGACATTACAGGACTGGACAGGTGAAAGCGTATCTGGTAGTCAACCAGCATCCTCCATATTGCTTCCATCCAACCTGTATTCTCGCACCAGTACAGGTTCAGCAGAGGATAAGGAGAGGAAGCCACGTCAGACTATTGGGATGGACCCTTGCTGAGATGTGACATCACAGAGACATTGCGTGAATCGCCTGGACAGTGGACTGGAAAACCCCACAAGCTACACAATAGGATACATCACTTCCGGACAGACACAAAGGACAAAGACGTTCCACCTCCAAAAAAGGACAAAAACATAACATGTGCCTGTGGAATCCATTTGGGTTTGCTGTTTGGCCTAAAATAGTTGATGATTATTTCAGCTGAAGACAATGATATTGTGTTACAGTACATCCTGCCCCAACCCACCACCATCACAACAACCTGCACTTTCCGACATCACCTTTTCCAGGCGCTACACTAATTACCTAAACATCCTTCATAGCATAGCGAGGGGGCGCCTAGGGGCGGCTTGGAGGCTTATAACATGGTCCTGTCCATGAAGTCAATGGTTAATTAAGTTAGTTAACAACTATTCACATCAAATGAAAACGTGATTTATTCATTTCATAGACTTGCAACTGGGTCAACCAAAGGAGGTCAAAGGTCAATTGAAGTAATTAGTTCACAAGACACAAACCACAAAGGTAATTAATTTCCTCTCCATTTGTTCTCTCTATCCTCACATCCTCACTCCTGTTCCTAGAGGAAGTGCCGAGTGTGGAGGCTTTTGTCATAACCCAGCACTAACACTTTTACTTCAGCTAGCTAAGTATGGTCTTGAGGATTAGTTGATTGGGTTGGGACAAAGGCCATTATACACTGCAGCTGTCCAGGACCAGCGTTCCCAGCTCTCCAGAACCAGCGTTCCCAGCTGTCCAGAACCAGCGTTCCCAGATATGAAGCCAGACGTCCTCCTAGAATGTTGTCCCTGAACAGTTGATGAGAACAGACCACCCACGTACCCAACACACCAGCTGAGGCTTTGGCTCAGGGACAAGCATTTGGATTATTACCATTTATCTGACACCTACAGTATTTAAAGCCATTGGGCCAGAGGACCAAGTCCCTGTCTCGTCAGTGACCTAATGAACAATGGAACCAAACTCAACACTATTGCAGTGTGCAGGACAGCCAGGGTGACAGAGGAAAGCTTCAGAAAGACTGCCTCACACGAAGATCCAAGATGGAGGACGGAATGGTAATCTGTATGATTCTATGTCTGTGGAGTGTAAAACTTCAGACCTCCTATGTTAATGTACAGTAACTCTTATATAAAAATTGACATGATGAATTGAGACAGGATCTGATCCGTCTTCTCCCCTATTCTGAATGAATTGGACAGTCTGGGACTGCTATAGTGAATGTCTGAGCTATAGTTTCAGTGCCTATCCTGTTTGTTTCTAGGAAACCCAACATGACAAGCACCAAAGGGAATCCAATAAGAGAGACTGTATAATCTGTAAAAACTTTTGTAGTTGTCTCTGTGACTATCCAATGTTAATTATCTTTCATGTTTCATGCTCAGAACTGGCTAGACTCTGTTGTCCGTGAGACCCTTCATGGTCACAACCATCTACTCTCTGTGGGCTGTCTGATCAGAACACATGCATGAAAATTGGAACCATGTGAACGGTAGGTCTGTGGCACTTAAATCCAGCACTCTATGGGACTATGTTTTGACCAGGGCGATATCTAAAAGTCTAAAGAGCATGACTGTGACAAAACACCAAAAGAAAAGAAAATGGAAAACGTTCCCATATTTCTGAATCCAGAATATTCCAGACAACATTGACCGCAACAATAAACAAACAGTCAGACATGCTGTCTTACATGGGAATGAGACAAAAAAAAGAGAGTCTGGGATAAATTAGACAAACATCACACACATGCACGCACATACACACACACTGTCAAACTGTGATGTATTTATTTTTTGGGACATGCCTACGACTTCTTGTATAAAAACTTGTATAAAAACACACCTGTCTAGTTTTTTTGGGTATATGTAATTTACTTTACTATTTATATTTTTGACTACTTTTACTTTTTACCCCATACATTTTCATTGACACCCAAAAGTACTCGTTTAAACGGCTCTTTTCCCCGTGATTGCAAGAATTGTTATGCAATGACTTGAATGTATGTTTACCTCCATATGGCATTCATAACTTGAATGTGCCTCGAGAGGAATATTTATCTCGCATAGAACATACAACAACCAGCTGACTAGGTAAATGGATAAACTATTCTACTGTGGGAATGTCAGATTTATCTATTCATTACTTGTTTTGTTTTCAGTTCCAACCCCAATAGTGGAGTCTACTCATGTATTCCAAGGAAAGCCAGGCTTCCCCCCAAAAATGTAACAAGACAAAATACATATACACTGAACTAAAATATAAACGCAACATGCAACAATTTCAGCAATGTTACTGAATTACAGTCATATAAGGAAATCAGTCAATTGAAATACATTCCTTATGCCCTAATCTATGGATTTCACAACTGGGAACACTGATATGCATCTGCTGGTCACAGATACCTTAAAAAAAGATAGAGGCTTGGATCAGAAAACCAGTCAGTATCTGGTGTGACCAACATTTGCTTCATGCAGCGCGACACATTTCCTTTGCATAGAGTTGATCAGGCTGTTGATTGTGGCCTGTGGAATGTTGTCTCACTCCTCTTCAATGGATGTTTCGAAGTTGCTGGATATTTGCGGGAACTCGAACACGCTGTCGTACACATCGATCCAGAGCTCAATGGGTGATATGTCTGGTGAGTATGCAGGTCATGGAAGAACTGGGACATTTTCAGCTTCCAGTAATTGTGTAGAGACCCTTGCGACATGGGGCTGTGCATTATCCTGAAAAATGAGGCGATGGCAGCGGATGAATGGCACGACAATGGGCCTCAGGATCTCGTCACGTTATCTCTGTGCATTCAAATTGCCATCTATAAAATGCAACTGTGTTTGTTGGCTGTAGCTCATACCATAACTACACCGTCACCATGGGGCACTCTGTTCACAACGTTGACATCAGCAAACCGCTCGCACACACAATGCAATACACGCTGTCTGCCATCTGCCCGGTACAGTTGAAACCGAGATTCATCTCCAGCATGCCAGTGGCAAGCATTTGCACACTTAAGTTGATTACGACCCCGAACTGCAATCAGGTCTAGACCCTGGTAAGGACGACGAGCACACAGATGATCTTCCCTGAGACGGTTTCTGACCGTTTACACAGAAATTATTTGGTTGTGCAAACCCACAGTTTCTTCAGCTGTCCGGAGGGCTGATCGCAGATGATCCAACAGGTGAAGAAGCCGGACGTGGAGGTCCTGGGCTGGAGTAGTTACACGTGGTCTGCGATTGTGAGGCCGGTTGGACGTACTTTCAAATTCTCTAAAATGACGTTGGAGGCGGCTTTTGGTTGATATATTAACATTAAATTCTCTGGCAACAGCTCTGGTGGAAATTCATGTAGTCAGCGTTCCAATTGCATGCTCCCTCAAAACTTGAGACATCTGTGGCATTATGTTGTGTGACAAAACTGCACATTTTAGAGTGTCATTTTATTGTCCTCAGCACAAGGTGCACCTGAGTAATGATCATGCCGTTTAATCAGTTTCTTGATATGCCTTACCTGTCAGCTGGATGGATTATCTTGGAGAAGGAGAAATGCTCACTAACAGGGATGTAAACAAATGAGTGCAGCACATTTCTTGAGAAATACACTTTTTGCGTGTATGGAAAATTTCTGGGATCTTTTTTTTTAGCTCAAATGTTGAGTTTATATTTTTGTTCAGTATAAAATAATGTATCTTTCCTCTCGCTTTGTTTCATAATTTTTCTTCAATTTGCAAAAGGCTAAATGTATTTCATCGGAGAAAGCATCCGAGCAAGCAAAACAGCGCCCCTCTTTTCCAGTGTGTGTAGCCCATCTATCTGATACTGTCTGGTCAAAAAGAGTATTATATTGTTGCCGCCCTCAGCATTGAATGCAAATGAAGCCAGTTAGCTTTTGGCCTCCCTTGATAAAAAAATATATAACATAAAATAGTGTCAAGGGAGGCCAGTGTAGATTTGGCCTCACACCAATCAAATCACATCAAAAGAAAAAAGTAATTTACAGAAAAATGTACACTTGAATAATTGCATCTCGTGTCGTTGTCCTCCAGTGGCTAGCTAGCTAAAATGTTCCCTTTCCTAAATTAGCCATGGATGGAGATAGGGATTTGGACTTGGCTCTACTTAATTCTCTGTACTGGCCAATGACTATAACGGCGATTATGATATAACCATAAATTCATGCATTGTGCCCCTGGCCTGAGAGGATGGAAGTTCAATATATAGATAGATAGATAGATAGTTAACTAGCTAGCCTGGTTCATCATAGCCCATGAAAGGAAGTGAAGCTAGAGAGTAAGTCCACGACAACAAAAACTAAAAGCGTGTACTGTATGACAGAGTGATAGACCGTTTCATCAACATGAAAGAAGCCATTGGCGTTTCTCTACAAGTAGTGAACATGTTTTTTCTACTTGCATGCACACGCACGCGCGCACACACACACACACACACACACACACACACACACACACACACACACACACACACACACACACACCAATCAGTACCATGGACAGCTACGTCATACTGTATTTACTGTAGCTTACGTTGATTGGACTAAATTGTTTTTGGTATCTTTTAGTTGTCTCTGTATTAAACTAAGCAGAGGTGATTTGATGATGTTGAAATGTTGAAGTTGAAATGGTGCTGGAATAGTGGAGGCAGCTCCTGTTTCCTTTTCGACTTGCGGTAACTCTCTGTGGTGCTAAATCAACAGTTGCTTAGTATTCAGAAAATGTCGGAATCATTAACTGGCTTGACCATGCTGTAGGACATGTAACTGTTTGTTACAGTACATACAAAATGCTTTGTGGACTTCTTTGTGATGAAACACAGGTGTGGTTGAAATTATTATGCCACTGTGCCTTCTGGTGTTCTCAGGCTTAGGCCTACAGTATATCTCAGTGGCAAGGCATATGAACTAATAGGTTTTAGTGCAAACATTGTAATTATCACAACACATAGGTTGTAATATGTATTTTTTGCCTGGCTTGGCTTCCCCAGTGATTTTACCCATGCACCGCTACTGAAACCCCGGTGAGGAACAGTGTTCCACTGTACAGCCCACGCTGTCCCAAAGCATCATGGGAGGTTTACAGCACCTCAGAGAAAACCAGACCTGTGTCCCCCGATGATGAGGTCCTCGTTGGATCAATGAGGACATACCCACGTACGTACGTCTCCCTGGCCCATACCCTAACCCTGCCGATGCACAGCTGTGCACATATGCAGGGCACATCATTTCCTGTGACATTTTGTAATCCATATCAGGTCATGAATCTGTCCCACACTTATATAGACTTTAGATAGAGACATATGGAGAGGAAACATAAGGATAGCTTTTTAATTTAGGGAATGACAGCTGGACTTTGGGGAGAGGACAATGACGACATTTCTAATTAACTAATTTAATCTCCTGTTTCCACCTGTACTTGACCTTTTTCTAAACAGGGGTATGTTATGTGTGATGCTCTGTGCCTTTTTTAGGATGGCTCAAGGTGAAAGGGGTCCTTAACCACAGATCAAGGAAAATACCTCACATCCTAGCTATACCACGAGGGCGACCCTGTATCAGTGGTTAACTTCTACCGTAAGTCTTACAAAGTGGTAGTTACATATATTCACAGATCATGACCGCCATGTCAAAACAGTCATAGAGATCAATCAACCTGAAGTGAAGGATATGACCGATATTTCTTCAAAGATGGCTTCTCATCTTACACACATGAAACGGTGAAGTGGAGCACAAATACTGTTCTCTTTGTGACTCCCCATAGCTCCAGTAGATCAGATGAACCCAGATCACAGATCAGAGAGGACAGGAGGTCAGAATCACTGTTTGATCTGCGATCGTCTGATCACCACTGACACTGTGTTCAAAGGAAACACTAGAGCAAATAACAGTAAAATACTGCTTCACTAATAACTATAGATATTCTAATATCAGTACAATATAGAGGAAATACATCAGAAGTCAGACGCAGGTCAAATATAGCTTCTCTAAGTACACCAATCTCAGCCAATCTCAGCCAATCTCAAACCAATCTCAGTGCCTTTGGTGTTGACGGTAACTGAATCTCCTGACTTTAAACCACAGGAAACATGACCATGAGCGGTTCAGCTTTGGTCGACCGTGCAGCACCTCATGGTCAGACTGTTTGGCGACTGTAGTTGTTCATGCTTTGTGGAGTACTGAACTTTGACTTTTAATCCCTGAACCTGGCTCAGAAGAATGTCTGATCTTACTCCACTCTACTGTTGAGTTATGGCAGGGGGCCGCAAGGGGCTGAACAGGTTGTTGTCATGGTTAAATGCTCCCAAAGCGAAGGATAAAGTTTTAATGGGCCATCAACCTTCAGATCAACTCTACAAGAGTCATAATACACTTTCGACTGAACTGAAACCAGCACTATTAGTCTATATGCAATATAATTAATTGGCATTTAATTAACTTGGAGGTTGTGTTGTTCTCCCAAAGCAGCTTGCTCTCCCTTCATTAGGACTTCAAACCCAGTCTCTCCTCTTAGTTGACCTTTTTACTGTGTGTGTGTGTGTGTGTGTGTGTGTGTGTGTGTGTGTGTGTGTGTGTGTGTCTAGGGGGTGAAGATGGGAAGGAATGTTTGATTCAGAGAGAAGAGGAGAATGGGGGAGGAAGAGACTCCACCTGTTCACTCAATACATGCTTTATGAGATGGAATGTGATTGACCCTGTGTGTGTGTGTGTTGTGTGTCTAAATATGGCCAGGGTATACCACGGCAGCTGCGGTACCTCACACTAATAGATGTAGAAAAGCATGATTTTGAAAGGGTCCAGTGGAAGCAAAATATAGCCCATAATATAGCCCATAATATCAATATCAATATTAATATAATATCAAAGATCCACCACCATATTTTACAGTAGGTATGGGGTTCTTTTCTGCTTATTCATCCTTATTTCGACGCCAAACCCTCTATTTTCATGTCATCCAACAAATGTAAATGCCTTAAGTTTGCTAAAACAGCATTGGAACTTGGATTGGAACCGATACTATGGTCAGATGACATGAAAATAGAGCTGGCTATGTGATCTGGCTATGTGATCTGGCTATGTGATCTGAGTATGTGATCTGGGTATGTGATCTGGCTATGTGATCTGGCTATGTGATCTGGCTATGTGATCTGGCAATGTGATCTGGCTATGTGATCTGGCTATGTGATCTGGCTATGTGATCTGGGTATGTGATCTGGGTATGTGATCTGGCTATGTGATCTGGCTATGTGAGATGGGTATGTGATCTGGCTATGTGATCTGGCTATGTGATCTGGCTATGTGATCTGGCTATGTGATCTGGCTATGTGATCTGGCTATGTGATCTGGGTATGTGAACAATAATGCAGGAATCAACGGGAGTGACGTTTCTTTCACTTAACTGATGTTCAGCGATTTATGTTTCTGGCTGAAGGAGACAAATTAAATCTCTTAAATGGAAACAGGAATGTGACCCACATGTTGATGTCCTAGTTCAGTACTGCTTACCAGCCATGACCAATTCATTGGTAAAATCAGTACACTCCAACAGACTGGGCTTGTGTCAGTCAGTCAATGACTGTGAACCAAACATTCAGGTCAATCAGATGAGGTTAGTTCCATGGGTCAGAGTCTCCTAATGCAAGAGAAAGTTAGATCACCCTCTTGAATGTCAAAGATTGGAATTAAAACCACACAGACTCAAGCACTGCCTCACAAATGGCCTGTAGAGCCTGACCAAAAGGCCAATGTTACTGTGAGAAATGCCAGTAATCTTTTAGCGGGACAGAACTGTAGAAGAAGAAACAAGGTGGTATATTTTGTTTGTCTCCAGACGTTATCTCTTACATCCCCATTGCTTCTCTTGGATGTGGCACGGGAATACACACACAAGTATGTCTTACATTTAATAACCCATATGTTGCAGATAGGGGCATGTTATGACTGAGTCTATCTCCCTCTCCCATTTCACTCTCTCTCTCTCTTTTTCCCTCAGCCTCTGTCACTTTGTCCCTGTCTCTGTTTCTGTCTCTTTCACCTCTTAGCTAACTACCTCTCTCAAATAGTGCAGTGTATAAAGTCAGAACATCTGCTCTCTCAGACACTGCCTGTCACCAAGGAAGTACGCCAAGACTCGATCCTAGGCTCCACGCTCTTCTCAATTTACATCAACAACATAGCTCAGGCAGTAGGAAGCTCTCTCATCCATTTATATGCAGATACAGTCTTATACTCAGCTGGCCCCTCCCCAGATGTTGTGCTAAATGCTCTTCAACAAAGCTTTCTTAGTGTCCAACAAGCTTTTTCTGCCCTTAACCTTGTTCTGAGCACCTCCAAAACAAAGGTCATGTGATTTGGTAAGAAGAATGCCCCTCTCTCCCACAGGTGTTATTACTACCTCTGAGGGTTTAGAGCTCGAGGTAGTCACCTCATACAAGTACTTGGGAGTGTGGCTAGACAGTGCACTGTCCTTCTCTCAGCACATATCAAAGCTGCAGGCTAAAGTTAAATCTAGACTTGGTTTCCTCTATCATAATCGCTCCTCTTTCACCCCAACTGCCAAACTAACCCTGATTCAGATGACCACCCTACCCATGCTAGATTACGGAGACATAATTTATAGATTGGCAGGTAAGGGTGCTCTCAAGCGGCTAGATTTCCTTTACCATTCGGCCATCAGATTTGCCACTAATGCTCCTTATAGGACACATCACTGCACTCTATACTCCTCTGTAAACGGGTCATCTCTGTATACCCGTCGCTTTAACCCACTGGTTAATGCTTATTTATAAAACCCTCTTAGGCCTCACACCCCCCTATCTGAGATATCTACTGCAGCCCTCATCCTCCACATACCACACCCGTTCTGCCAGTCACATTCTGTTAAAGCACACACATCCCTGGGTCGCTCCTCTTTTCAGTTCGCTGCAGCTAGTGACTGGAACGAGCTGCAACAAGCACTCATACTGGACAGTTTTATCTCAATCTATTCATTCAAAGAGGCAATCATGGACACTCTTAGTGACAGTTGTGGCTGCTTTGTGTGATGTATTGTTGTCTCTACCTTCTTGCCCTTTGTGCTGTTGTCTGTGCCCAATAATGTTTGTACCATGTTTTGTGCTGCTACCATGTTGTTGTCATGCTGCTGCCTTGCTATGTTGTTGTCTTAGGCCTCTCTTCATGTAGTGTTGTGTTGTCTCTCTTGTTGTGATGTGTGTTTTGTCCTATATTTATATTGTATTTATTTAGAATTTTTAATCCCAGGCCCCCGTCCCCGCAGGAGGCCTTTTGCTTTTTGGTAGGTCGTCATTGTAGATAAGAATTTGTTCTTAACTGACTTGCCAAGTTAAATAAAGGTGCAATAACAAAATAAAACATAAAAAGCGTATTTCTCTCCGAGTGTGTGTCTCATCCCAAGATCGTTTTCGATCATTTCCTTAATATATCCTCATGGGTTGTAAGTGTTCATCTGAGGCCAAAGCTAATTATGGTCCCTGCAGTTCACAGACATGCCTACATAATTTGAGTAACACACACATAGTACAGTATATGTGGGCTGTAAAGTAGACTTACTGGACAAGTCCTGCTGCTCAATGCTTACGTCTGTCTCTGTGACTCACATAAGGGTCGTTGGAACCATTGCCCTTTCCTACCTGGACAAAAGGGACACCTACGTGAGAATGCTATTCATTGACTACAGCTCAGCATTCAACACCACAAAGCTCATCACTAAGCTAAGGACCCTGGGACTAAACTCCTCCCTCTGCAACTGGATCCTGGACTTCCTGACTGCCCCCAGGTGGTAAAGGGAAGCAACAACACATCTGTCACATTGATTCAACACGGGGGCCCCTCAGGGGTGTGTGCTTAGTTCCTCCTGTACTCCCACAACTAAGTGGCCAAGCACGACTCAAACACCATCATTTAGTTTGCTGACGACACAACGGTGGTAGGCCTGATCACCGACAACGATGAGCCTATTGGGAGGAGGTCAGAGACCTGGTAGTGTGGTGCCAGGACAACAACCCCTCCCTCAACGTGAGCAAAACAAAGGAGCCGATCGTGGACTACAGGAAAAGGAGGGCCGAACACACCCAGGGTTGTAGTGGAGCGGGTTGAGAGCTTCAAGTTCCTTGGTGGCCATGTCACCAACAAACCATCATGGTCCAAACACACCAAGACAGTCGTGAAAAGTGCATGACAACACCTATTCCCCCTCAGGAGACTGAAAAAACTTGGCATGGGTCTTCAAATCCTCAAAAAGTTATTTAACTGCACCATCGAGAGCATCTTGACCGGTTGCATCACCGCCTGGAATGGCAAGCACTTGGCATCCAACCTCAAGGCGCTACAGAGGGTAATGTGTACGGCCCAGTACATCACAGGGGTCAAGCTTCCTGCCACCTCTTATACCAGGCGGTGTCAGAGGAAAGTCCCCAAAAAATTCTAAGACTCCAGTCACCCAAGTCATAGACTGTTCTCTCTGCTGCCACACGGCAAGCGTTATCAGAGCACCAAGTTTAGGCCCTAAAGGCTCCTTAACAGCTTCTACTCCCAAGCCATAAGACTGCTGAACAATTCATCAAATGGCCACCCGGACTATATACATTGACACCCCCTTGCTGCTACTCGCTGTTTATTATCTATGCATGGTCACTTTACGCCTACCTACATGTACACATAACTAGAACCCCGCACATTGACTCAGTACCGACCGGTACCTCCTGTATATAGCCTCGTTATTATTATTTTATTACCTTTTTTTTATTTTTTACTTTAGTTTATTTAGTAAAGAGAAAGTACACTCTTAGAAAATTTGTGTTTGATTTTTAACAAATCCATGTGTCTAGTTAGGGATGAAGTCAAAACCCTTGTCTTAACGCTCTGAAAAGTGAAGTAACAACTGACAGCCTGGAGTGAGCCTCAGCCAGCCAGCAGGAGGAATACGAAACAAGAAACAAGGTAAATTGACTCAATCCGAATGAGGTGACCATTTAAGGCTAATGCGGAGCAGACACGGCAACATTTTAGCCCTGATTTACAGAAATATAATTTGTCTCAGACAAGTTTTCAAGAAGTGAGGCTAGTTAGGCTAAAAATAAATGTTACAGAAAAAGACAATAACACAAATCAAACTGTTGGATAGCCTAGCACTGATTAGATTCCAATATGAATTATGCATCACATTGTAAACCAGCATAATGTGACAGGAAGGGTTGCAAAATTCTGTTAACATTCCCAAGTTTTCCAGCAATCCCAGTTGGAAACTTCCTAGACGTGGGAGGGAATAGGCAGAAAATCTGGACTCCTTCAATCAGGGTTTCTGGGAACTTTACTGGAATTTTACAACCTCTCTTGCAGGCTGATGTGGCCTATAAACCATGAGGTTCAGGCTACTCTATAAACTGGGCCTCACAATACGGCCATATAAGATATGTAATTGCCATAATAAGTAATTTAATTGACTGTCACTTCCAAATACAGTCATGGGTGGTAACTCTCCAATTCACTTGAAAAGGCAAGGAACACTGGGAAATGATACTGGAGGCGTGGCTTTCAGTGTGTAATTTTTGGCCACCCATGAGTGGAAGTGTTTTACCAGTTTAACTGTCTATGGTAGAGGTACATTTTGTACATTAACAAGGATCATATCTAACAACAGTCTGTTCTCCTCCATCTCAAATATAACATTGCATGTGTAGGTTTTCCCTGGACTGCATACATAACTAGCACTAACATGTTTCAAAAAGTATATTTTCCATGTGTAGAATTTGTTTTGTGTAAGATTTTGTATATGAAGTGATAAATGAATTGAAAAAACTTGCAACTTTTTCATACATGTTTTCCCCAGTCATTTACAGAATATTTAAGTGGAATACAACACAATATGTGTTATAAAACAACAATACATGTTTTAAAACATCTGTGTGTCTAGTTGGGAGGACACATGTTACTTTGAACATAATCACCGTGTTGAAAAATATACAGAAATGATGTGTGATTGCGGTGATTGCGTTAAAAATAACACAACACGTCGTCCCTAACTAAGAGTGCAGATACATGATGACTTCAGATCTGCAATGTGATTGGTCAATAATCTGACACATCAGATTTTAACATATTAGTTGAAGAAATTGACACAAAATGTGTTGGAACATTTACAGGAGTCATGTTGTGCCAATACGGTGATTGGGTTAAAAGTAACAATGTGTTGTCCCTAACAAGACACACAGATGTGTTAAGAAGTACATATTTTTTTAAGAGCGTAGGGTAGGAGAATAGGGTGTAATAATGGCGCCGGCGGGGATGGCCACCATTTTACGTGTTCAATTTTGTGTGTTGCGCTGATCATAACTTTTTTGTACATAATGTTTCGACCATCATTTAATTTGACCGTAAAGAGCTACTGGACATCAAAACAATGATTACTAACCTCGATTTGGATGAAGACTTCTATTTCAATGAATCGGAGGTGGAGGACTTAACGCTCAACCCAGACCAGGCCCAAATCACTCGGAGGAGACGGTAGCAGCAATATAGAGGTTGGCGTGTGGGATATCTAACAAGACTTTGACGGCAAGTGGATCATTTGCCATTATCCTACATTCTATTTGCGAACGTGCAATCATTGGAAAATGAACCGGATGAGCTCAGACTATCCTATCAACGTGATCTGAAGAACTGTAATATCCTATGTTTCACAGAGTCATGGCTGAACAAGGACATGGAAAATATAAATCTAGCTGTTTTACTATTCTTCGGCAGGACAGAACAGATGTGTTGTGTAAACTGAGGGGAGGGTGTATGTGTATCTTTGTCAACAACAGTTGGTGCTCAATCTCTAATATTAAGGATGACTCAAGGTTCTGCTCGCCTGAGTTAGAAGACCTCATGATAAAATGTAGACCACACTATTTACCAAGAGAGTTTTCATCTATATTTCTTGTATCTGTCTATTTACCACTACAAACCGATGCTGGGACTAAGACAGCAATCAACGAGCTGTATAAGGCCATAAGCAACCAATAAAATGCTCATGTGGTGATCCTAGTGGAAGGGGATTTTAATGCAGGGAAAATGAAATTTGTTTGACCTAATTTCAAGCAGCATGTCTCCTGTGGAACTAGAGGCAAAACAACCCTATATCATCTCTACACACAGAGACGCATTACAAAGCTCTCCTTCGCCCTCCATTTGGCAAATCTGACCATAACTCCATCCTCTTAATTCCTGTTTACACACAAAAACTCAAACAGGAAGTACCAGTAATGCACTCAATACAGAAGTGGTCCGAAGAAGCGGATGCTGAGCTACAGGACTGTTTCGCTAGATCAGATTGGAATATGTTCCAGGATTCATCTGATGGCATTGAGGAGTTTACCACATCAGTCACCGGCTTCATTAATAAGTGCATCAAGTTCCTCAGTGTCTACGTCACTAAGGATCTATCAAGGTCCAAATACACCAACACATTCCCCTCAGGTGACTGAACAGATTTGGCATTGGCTCTCAAAAAGTTCTACAGCTGCACCATTGCGAGCATCTTGACTGGATGCATCACTGCTTGGTATGGCAACTGCTCGGCATCCGACTGCAAGGCACTACAGGGGTAGTGCTTACGGCCCAGTACATCACTGTGGCCGAGCTCCCTGCCATCCAGGACCTCTATACCAGGTGATGCTTGTTGTATTCGGCGCAAGTGACAAATAAAATTAGATTTTCATTTGAGTTCAATTAAGTGGTCTTATAACATTTTAGTAATGTCACTGTACACCAGTCAACAGTAGCTACTGTAAATGTAATTTCATAAACAAAGGCTTAAAATAACATCTGATACAAATCTGATGCTAGAGTCTATTCTCAATTGTGTTGAACACACACGCATGCACGCACGCACGCACACACACAGACAGACACAGACACACACACACACACTAACAATGCAATACATCAAACATATTGATGTTTTTCTTGGCTAATGTTTTGTTATTGAATCATATCTTGAAGCAACAATGCAACTCCCATAAAAGCCCTCCATTACTTAGATAAGTGGGGAATTTCTAAGGGCCACTCTCCACTAAGGGCCACTTCATGTTGACCATTTTGTCTCCTTCAGTCGCATTGTTGCCCATCTGTCTTCACTATCGGCCGTGTTCAGCACATTCAACTTCCTGCTCCATCACCATCCACTTCCTGTGGGACTCAGGAGTGTTAGATAGCCTAAGTCCAAAACACCTCAGAGACACTACACATAAACACACACATAGTGTTGTGAAAGAAGATTGATGATTCATCAACAGATGGACCAATTAATAAATGATGTACAAATAGGGAGAGGGTGAGGAAGCCTGGAAATTAGTTACGGGTGAAGAGAGGGAGAGAGAGGGAATGTGAATGACAGAAAATTCCATGAGCTCCAGTATGGGAACAGCTGTGGGACTGGACTGTGGGACTGGATTGTGATTTAATAGGTCCCCACGGACCATTCCTGGAAACCATTCAGACCAGAAAAGTCTGAGAACGAGGATAGATGAAGCGAACGTAGAGAAAGAGAGGGAGGGAGGGAATGGTGGGAGAAAATCATAGGAGAAGTGCAAGATAGTGGAACATTTTAATGTGAATAACTGATCATTGAAAAAGCAAATGAGCGAGACTGAGAGTAGAAAGAGTGTGTGAATGAGAGAAAAGGATAAAAATGAGAGAAGAGAGAGAGCAAGAGTCCCTCACTGTGCTGTGACTGGCTGTGCTCCAGAATAAACACAGGTCTGGTTTCTGCCCTGGGCTCTTCACAGCTCCAACCCTCCAACCCTCCACACTAAACCAGCTCTGGGTCACAATGAGCCTCAACTCCACCTCCCAGGGGGCCGCGCTTCTAATCAGCACTTCCTGCTTTTGACTGAGGTAAATGGACGTGGTATTAGGCTCTCTGGTGTGCCTTCCTAGAGCTAAGGCACTAACAGGCAGTGGTGTAAAGTACTTAAGTAAAAATACTTGAGGGTACTACTTAAGTAGTTTTTTTGGGTATCTGTACTTTACTTTACTATTACATTTTTTGACAACTTTTACTTCATTACATTCCTAAAGAAAATCATGTACTTTTTTCTCCATACATTTTCCCTGACACCCAAAATTACTCATTACATTTTGACAGGAAAATGTTCCAATTCACATACTTATCAAGAAAACATCTCTGGTCACCCCTACTGTGGATTCACTAAACACAAATGCTTTGTTTCTAAATTAATGTCTGAGTGTTGGAGTGTGACCCCGGCTATCTGTAAATAAAAAAGACACAACAAATTGTGCTGTCTGCTTTGCATAATATAAGGAATTTGAACTTTTACTTTTGATACTTAAGTATATTTTAGCAAATCAGTTTACTTTTGATACTTAAGTATATTTCAAACCAAATACTATTACACTTTTACTCAAGTAGTATTTCACTGGGCGACTTTCACTTTTTCTTGAGTCTTCATTTTTTTCTCAAGTATGGCAATTGAGTACTTTTTCCACCACTGCTAATATGCTAACCTGTCTCTCTCTGTCACCTCAGCTGGCTAGCTTCTCACCCACCTAATCAGTTGATCAATGACATCCAGGTGGTGGGGATTCATTCAATAACAACACTAGGACCTGAGAGCCCTGGGAACTGTGTGTGCATGTGTGTTAGGGCTGTGATGGTCCTGGAGTTTTAGATGACGGTAATTGGCCAGCCAAATGATCGCGGTCACCATAATAATCATTTGAATAGCAAAAAACTTTTTCTCCTCTCCTACGCTCCTGACTGCATACAGCTGCCATAGAAATACAATGAATTGAAATGGCATCCCCATTCAAGTTAATTATGGCTTAATTGGTGGACTGGCAGCCATAGTCCCATCTGTATCAGATAGAACGTCGCGGCCCAGCCCGCCTGTGGGGAAAACAACCTGTGGTTACCTAAGTTACCCCATTGGCTCACAGCAAAAACATGACATTTTTCAGATGCTATTTTTTTTGTCTGCTTGTTTTAGTCACTTATAAAACTACATTTAAGAAAAGTACAAAAATATAACTTTTCAACATTGCCGGCTCCCGAGCGTTCTCACTACTTAGAAAATAACATATTGTAGGGCTTCCCTCGTTCTAGCTACCGACCGAAACATTGAGCTAGCCAAGATCAACACAAACAAACAGACTATACAGCTTCAAGTAGTGAGCGGAGTTACAAACGGAATATGCTAAACAAGTTACAATCTTTTACTGCAGTGGGCTAAATCAGGGTAACACGGAGGGTTCCTTGGTATTCTTAAACAAATCTAATTTGAAACAAAAGTATACACCTCACACACATGGTTATGGGCTTAAAAAAAAGAAGACAACTGTAGCATGTCAAATATAGGAGTTGAAATGTATTTTAGCTTGCATCCCAATATCACACTTATATACAGCACAGAAGACAGAATCACCAGATTTTCAGTGTTTTTATTTTATGAAAAATATTAATAACGTTCCACCCATGAGGCCACTAGGTAATTTGACTGCAGGAAAGGGCTACGTGTCGCCAGGTGTATGGTGTTTCCTCCAACACATTGGTGCGGTTGGCTTCCGGGTTAATTGGGCGTTGTGTCAAGAAGCAGTGCGGCTTGGTTGGGTTGTGTTTCGGAGGACGCACAGCTCTCGACCATTGCCTCTCCCGAGTCCGTACGGGAGTTGCAGCCCATGTGACAAGACTGTAACTACCAATTGGATACCATGAAATTGGGGTAAAGAAAATTAAAACATTTTAATATTTTTTTAATACATTTAAAAGAATAATATATATATATATATTAAACAAAAAAAGAATTAAATTCAAACACGATTTGGCAACTTGTTAAGCAAATTTTTACTGCAGAACGTATTTAGGCTTGCCATAACAAAGGGGGTGAATACTTATTGTCTCAAGATATTTCAGATAATTAAAATGTAAATTAATTTAGAAAAACACAATTCCACTTTGACATTATGGAGTATTGTGTGTAGGCAAGTGACCAAAAAAAATCCTAATTTAATCCATTTAAAATTCTGGCTGTAACAAAACACAATGTGGATAATCGGAAGGCACCGTGGACAGTAATTGTGCCAGCCCCAGAGTGTGTGAGTGTGTTTGTGTGTGTGATTCCTGAGGCCTAAGCACCAGACAAGACAAGACAGAGGGAACTGGCAGCCATCTTGCCATTCCACTCTTTGTGGTAGTGTCAGGAACACAGATGAATTGGCCTATTGTCAGGTGGCTGTCTACTAGACTGTGGTGAAGAAGGAGAAGAGAGAGAGAAAAGGGGAAGGAAAGACAGAAAGAGGATGTGGATTGGGCCGTGTTATCAGAGATAAAACAGACCTGGTGAGGGTTATGCCAAGAAACGGTGTATGAGTGTTTGTGTGTGTTTGAATGTGTTTGTGTGTCAGCGTTCTCGTTCTGATAAGACATGATTCTATCGAATCAGTTCACAGTACATCGTCACATGGAGTGAGATGGCCTATCTCCAAAGCTGAGTGGAACGGGTGAGAGAAACAGCCAACCAATCAACAACTGACAGCAGCACTACTGATTCACCCCCTCTTGTCTGCACATGGGGGGCTAGGGGAGGCTTGGCATGCACTTCTATCTTAAATACAAAGGTACTGAGAGAGGAGCGACTGAAGGTGTACTAAATAAAGGTTTTAATTTATTTCAAGGAATGTATGACTCTAGGTTAGTATAAAAAAAGGGCTTACAGTACATGCCAAAATGTCGCACTATCCCTTTAAGGTACTGTACTGTTCGTCATTCAGTTTTCAACGCTAACAATCAGAACATGACTTCAGGGGATATGGAACATTACTCTGGATTCAACATTTCTGCAGATCATGCATAGGTTCAGTCTGAACTATGGAGTCAAACAAATGACAACCCCATATTCAGCATAGGACACCTGCAGACAGAAAAACACAGCATTCAGCAATGTCCAGGGCATGAGTGGGTGAGTGTGAGGTGTGTGTCCTACATCCAAACATAGCTGAAAAAATCCTTCCATCTGAGCTCATTCTCTTCAGTCATCCCCATTGAGGAGACACAGAAGACCAGACCTTGACGCGGAGGAGCGAGAAAGAGAGAAAGAGAGAGAGAGAGGACAGACAGACTCCCAGTTCTCCTGCCCCTCTGCCAAGACTGTACCAGTTTGAAAGATAAATGGAGGGAAACAGAGGAGCGAAAGACGACGGCAGAAACAAGACTATAAAAGGAAGAAAGAGGGAGAGATGGAGAGGAGGGGAATTCTGCTCGGAAGCCCAGGAGGATTGGGGAGAATGAGGTCTTGGAATCTCTTCAGCTTAGCCTGAAGAGACCCCATAGTCTCTCTATCAATCACTGAGAGAGGGAGAGAAAAAGGCGAGAAGGGGAAAAAGAGGGGGGGGGGGGGGTGTACTGTATAAAGAGAGAGGAGGCGAGAAGGGGAAGAGAGAAAGAGGGAGACAGGCCATGGAGCAATACAGAGAGGAAAAAGAAAGGGAACATGGGAATGGTAGAGGGAGAGAATTTATTATTATTATTTTTTATTTCACCTTTATTTAATTAACCAGGTAGGCTAGTTGAGAACAAGTTCTCATTTACAACCGCGCCCTGGCCAAGATAAAGCACAGCAGTTCGACACATACAACAACACAGTTACACATGGAATAAACAAACGTACAGTCAATAATACAGTAGAAAAAAATAACATCTATATGCAGTGAGTGCAAATGAGGTAAGATAAGGGAGGTAAGGAAAGGAGGAGAGAAAGAAAAGAGATTGAGAAAAAGAGAGGGAGCTAGGACGTCTGTAGAGATTGTAAAAAGAGACAGACCACACAGAATCCATCTCAATTTCTGTTTGACTAATCAAAAATAAAAGCAAAAGAGTACAGCTAAAGATGTTCAGCTAGATAGGAGGCAGCTATCAAAAACCATTAAGCTACCATATAATATAACTTAGATCCACATAAATAAGCCAACAGCAGCTTATAAGTAGTTGGGTTGAGGTTTCCCAGGCTTGGGTACTCTAGTTTCCTATGGAAAAGTGAGTGTGATGTGTAAGAGCAGGGATGGGCAAAAATGTCAAAATACAATGATCAAATACAGACACAAAATACCATAAAGATCAATGTATTAAAATAAACTACAAAATACTTGTATTTTGTAATGTGTTTCATTAACACCTATATACATTTGCAAGTAGCAATGGACATTTGCTCTGGACCTCAGACTGGTTCAAAGGTTCACCTTTGTCCAATAGGACAACAACCCTAAGCACACAGCCATGACAACCCAGGAGTGGCTTCGGGACAAGTCCCTGAATGTCCTTGAGTGGCCCAGCCAGAGCCCGGACTTGAACTTGATCGAACATCTCTGGAGAGACCTGAAAATAGCCATGCAGCAACACTCCCCATCCAACCTGACAGAGCTTGAGAGGATCTGCAGAGAACAATGGGAAAAACTCCCCCAATACAGGTGTGCCAAGCTTGTAGCGTCATATCCAAGAAGAATCGAGGCTGTAATTGCTGCCAAAGGTGCTTCAACAAAGTACTGAGTAAAGGGTCTGACTACTTATGGAAATGTGATATTTCCGGTTTTTATTTTTAATAAATTAGCAACAATTTCTAAAAACATGTTTTTCCATTGTCATTATGGGGTATTGCATGTATATTAACGAGGGGGAAAAAACAATTTAATACATTTTAGAATAAGTGTCATAAATCCCGCCGAAGATGGTGCCTCTTCCTGTTCGGGCGGCGCTCGCCAGCCTACTAGCTGCCATCGATTCCCTTTCCTTTTGTTTCTGTTAGTTTGGTCTAATTGGTTACACCTGTTTTGAGTTTAGTTTAGTTTGTAGGCTATGTAAGGGCACTAGGCTCGCTGGCTATTGTGCGGGCTTGTTCTCTGTTTTATGGTGTTGGTTTATTTTGTGGTCTCTATTTTTCCGGACAGTTTTAGTCCTGTTTGTTTTCACGGGTTGTTCCATGCGCCCTTGTGTTTTGCATGTCAGTTGTCATTGGAATAAAGATCAACGTACGGAACTAACCTGCTCTCTGTGCTTGACTCCTCCACCCACCATTCATAGAAGCCGTAACAATAAGGCTGTAACCTAAAAAAATGTAGAATGTAGAAAAAATGTAGAATGCACTGGATAGGTCCTGGATGGCAGGAATCTTAGCTCCAGTGATGTACTGGGCCGTACACACTATCCTTTGTAGCGCCTTACAGTCGGATGCCGAGCAGTTGCCATACCAGGCGGGGATGCAACAAGTCAGGATGATCTCAATGATGCCACTGTAGAACTTTTTGAGGATCTGGGGACCCATAGCTTAGTGATGAGCATTGAGGGCACTATGGTGTTGAACACTGAGCTGTAGTCAATGAACAGCATTCTCACATAGATGTCCCTTTTGTCCAGGTGGGAAAGGGCAGTGTGGGGTGCGATTGAGATTGTGTCATGTATGGATCTTTTAGGGTGGTATGCGAATTGGAGTGGGTCTTGAGTTTCCGGGATGATGGTGTTGATATGAGCCATGACCAGCCTTTCAAAGCACTTCATGGCTACCGACGTGAGTGCTACGGGGCGCTAGTCATTTAGGTAGGTTACCTTCGCTTTCTTGGGCTCAGGGACTATGGTGGTCTGCTTGAAACATCTAGGTACTACAGACTCAATCAGGGAGAGGTTGAAAATGTCAGTGAAGACACTTGCCTATTGGTCCACACATACTCTGAGTACACGTCCTGGTAATCTGTCTGGCCCCGCATGTTGACCTGTGTAAAGGTCTTGCTCACATAGGCTATGGAGAGCGTAATCACACAGTTGTCCGGACCAGCTGGTACTCTCATGCATGATTCAGTATTGCTTGCCTCGAAAAGAGCATGAAAGACATTTAGCTCTTCTGGTAGGCTCATGTCACTGGGCAGCTCGTAGTTGGGTTTCCCATCTCTGTGTGTGTGTGTGTGTGTGTGTGTGTGTGTGTGTGTGTGTGTGTGTGTGTGTGTGTGTGTGTGTGTGTGTGTGTGTGTGTGTGTGTGTGTGTGTGTGTGTGTGTGTGTGTGTGTGTGTGTGTGTGTGTGTGTGTGTGTGTGGAAGAGCAGTTATGGCCATTTGGATTAAGGTTTGGACACATACAGAATGGACACATCTACAGAGGGGCATCCCAGGAAACACACACTTACCATTCACACCATAAACACTCCCCAGAGTCTCCTCTTCATAGGAGGTCAACAGGGAAACACACTGAACAGAGGACTTCCTTCATAATAATACTGTCCTTTCAAGAAGCAAAAAAATACATTGCACAGTACATACTGTATAACCTTGAGCTTTTACGGGGAAAAGAGAGACAAAACAGGACAAAACAGAAGAACAGGGGCTATACAGAGGGAGAGACATTTAGAAGAATGTACGGTTCTTCCTCAGCTCTTGAGGTTCTTTTGAGAACTGTTGCCCGATAAAGAACCTTTGAGGTAAGTGTGGGGTTCTTGACATGGCATCTACGGTTCTTCAGAATTCTTGAAATGCATGGAAGCCTGCAGATGTTTCCCTTTTGTAGCACACAGCAAATTTGCCAGTGTTAAACTTTTTGATTTTTCAGTGTAACATTTTTAGTGTTGATTCAGGAGTTAAATGAACACTTTAATGAACTAAATTAACACTCAGTGGTGTAAAAGAACCACAGTCCATCATTATAATATTTCGCAGAATGTTCTATTGTAGGTTGATTTTTAGAATTGTTTATTTCAATATCTATGTTTATACATGTACATTCATTACTCTTACAGATGGAGGATCTTAATTAAATGTTGCTGAGAATTTTCCTAGACAGTAGGAAATGCAAACTTGTAGTGTATGAGTTTTAAAAAGGCTTCTAAGGTTTATAATTACTGTTTTGAAATTTCAGACTTAATTTGCCCTGGTGAAAAATGTATCAACCCCTACAAAAAGTTCCATTAATTATAAGTCACATAATAATTAAATTTTCCTGTTGCTGCAGGATTTTTTCCTGGTGTAGTAAACTGGCTCAAATTACATCTATATTCTACTTAAATAACATACATTTTTTTAAACTATTCCAATCTGTTACTTGGACTAATTCGAACCTGTTAATGAAATGGTTGGTCCAGTTAAGTTGCTTTAGTCATTCTGAAAGCAGACTGCCAGAATAATGTGATTCATAGTCGTGATGGGTCGTTCACGAACGTTGATGAACGTTGGGAGCTGGCTCACATATCAGAAGAGCCAAATCTATTTATAAAAATACTTAAAAAATTAAGATATGAATAATAGAAGACTTAAATTAATATAATTAACAAATTCAAAGAACGAAAAAATTAATGAAATAATATAGGCCTAAATGCTCAAGCGCACACACATTCGTTCTGCCTGCCGTTCTGCTCAGACTAACAGCCTCACCTGTTGTTCCTGTCAATCAGACACGCAGTGTCAACCAATGAACCAAAGATGCGTGAGGGAGGGCTGAGCCAACTCACTCACAGTTACACAGTTAGCAGCCGAGGAGAGAGAGGAAGGACAGCTGTGAAAACAACAGCTGGAAAATGAGTTGTAACCATAGTAGCATTTGGATGCATTTTAATAATGTGGACAATGTCAGAGCACAAAGCTGGTTCTACGCACAACCTACACCGACATATGCGAACTGTGCACCCAACTGTGAAGATAGCTGTAGCAGAGCTTCGAGAAACTAGTATCCACTCAGTCAAGTAGGCCTACTCCGCGACCCACAGCAACACAGTCTTCTATAGACCAGTTTATACCAAAGTCTATGTCTGTAGCAATACAAGGCCAAATTGATATCAATAGACAAGAACAGCTCAAGGACAGAACTACATACATAAATAAGGTTCTTGAGAGCGATACCATAAGGGAACAATTTTAGGGTCTCTGAAGAACCATACATGGGATGGTTCTTTGAAGAACCATACATAAATCCAAAGCCAGCAATGTTTCGACTTTCCAGGACAGGAATTGAATAGACTTGCTACAGGGTTTTAAGCCTTATTTGCATATTTCCCAAGGTGCCTTTTGTGTTAATTTAGTTACCACTACCACCCATAAGTGTCTTTGCTAGTGACAGAGACATGGTTGTTGCATTCATTCACTTTCAGTGCTGTGACCTTCACCAAGTGAGACCTTAAGTGAATATGGTGTCAGTTAAACACAATACATATTTCATGAGGCCTTCTTTTGAGTGCCTAGATTTACCCTAATACAGCTAGTTTACAGCAGTGATGTTACATTTGATACCGGAGCTCCGGCACATGTGTCAACATTACTAAACTTCGGAGCAGTGGGCCGATGCATGCATCACGTTATCGGAAGTATGTCATCAATGACATCCAAAGCTTTGTTAGATCACATGCTTTTCAAACCACGTGTTTCAATTGCAAGATCCCACTGATTTTGCTGGGGTTCCAGTGCTTTCTTCCAGTCCAAGCTGCTTTTAAACACCAGCCTCTACTGGACAGTGTACTTACAAATATAATTAGGATTTTGTACAAACATTTTCACCTGACTGGTAGTTTAATTGGTAGAGTAGGGGACTATGGAACAGTCAGGGGTATGAGGTCAAATCTTGTTGAAGGCACACTATTTTAAAATTTATTTTATGTGAAACCACACTTTCTGTTGTTCAAATAATTTGTTTTATTTAGTATAGTATAAGCTTCTGTCTTAAGCATCATAAATAATGCCATAGATTCAGTTTTTGAAAACTAGGAAACTTGAATGCAAAAAAGGGAAGCATGATGTAAGCTACAAACCTGGTATTCCAACTGATTGTAGACTACTAACGCCATAAATGAACCGCTGCGCCAAGGAGTTTTGATGAAAACAGTGGGGGGAAAAAACATCTATCTGATAATCACACACTGTTATCTATTACTGACTAGCAGATGTCACTTATTTGCATTGTGAACAGATAATGAAGCTCAGAGTAATGAACTGTTTTTCAGCCCAATTTGTCGAAAGCGCAGAAGCCTACAGAAAGCGCCGAAGCCTTCGGAAAGCCTTGGTTCCCATCACTAGATTATATGCCACTTCCGGCTTGCAAATCACATTATGGTGGCTTGTAAAGTGATGTGTAATTACTATTAGAATCGAGCCAGAGTGGAAATATCAATCATTTAGAATTTTTATTCATTCACAAACTGCATTCAGAATGACTGCTAAGGTTGGGAAGATTATGATATGAGCATCCTAGCATTTATTATTTTATTATTAAATTATAGATTCCAACCTCCTGTACTCTACAGACGGGTCCATTTCAGTCCTTAACCCCTTCTCTTAGAGCCCTACCCCTTTTGCTGTTCAGAGATCGGAAAATAATTGTTCGGTGAAATAAATATACCAGAAGAGTCATCATATTCTTAACACCAATCAGTTCCCATAAGATCCGAAAATTATATAAGGCATTGGAGCTTTGGGAAGGTGCAAGAGGTGGAAATGGAACCAGGCCCCAAAGACCACCCAAAACCCAGGTGACCTTTCCCCCAAATGAGAGGAAAGGTCAGATGACCCAAGTCACATTATGCTGGCTTGCAAAGTGATGTGTAATTCATATTGGAATCTAGCCAGAGTGGGGATATCCAACATTTTGAATTGTATTAACTCTAGTTATCAACTCTGGTTATTAACACCAACACTGGGGTTATTTTACAACACTGAGTGTTAATTTAACTCTTTACAGTGTTAATGTATCTCTTGAATCAATACTAGAAATGTTAAACTCAAAAATCAACACAAGCCAATTTTCTGTGTGCTATGAAAGAATCACACACATCTGCAGGCTTCCATACATTTCAAGAACTGTAGATGCCACATCACGAACCCCACACTTAACTGAAAGGTTCTTTAGAGGTCTCCAAGGAACCTTAAGAGTTGAGGAAGAACCATTTAAAAACCTGCATTTTTTTCAGTGTGTGCTCAAAGTACGTGTGTGTCCAAACCCAAAGTGTGTGTGTGTGAGTCTGACCATTATGAAGGTTGTCACACAAGACTGAGGTTGAATATGAGGCATGAAGAGAAACGGGTATCCATGGCATCAGATACCCTGGAAATCTCACACCCATCTCTCTCTACTGTTCGGAGAATAAAAGCCCCACTCCCATCCATTCTCTTTGTGGTCTAACACACAGTCACATGCTATGCATCTGCAGAATATGAACCTCTCACGCTACACAACACATCAAAGACATGAATACATAATGTACAGTGACATAAATATATAAATGAATCCACAATGCATGCCTGTGTTGAGGTCCAACAGGAGTTTTCTTACTGGTTTAGATCAGACATGTGTTTCCAACAGGATCTGCCTTTCATATTTGTATATTACTGAGGTTTTTCTCAGAAATGTCTAAGTTAACAACATCTATAGCTACAGGACTATGTCACTAGCTCACTAATCTAACACCCTGTACTAAACACCATGAAATTAACCATGGTCCAGTTCCATTTCGGCCCCTGACCCCTTCTCTTAATGCTCAACTCCGTCTTTTTTCCCCAAATCCGTTTTGGACCACTGACTGTCCAAACAGCAAGTTACAAGTGACCAAATCAGATGTGTGTGTGGTCAGACAGCAGTCATTTACTGACAACGGTACGCTAGTTGTCATAGTAATGATGGGTGTGTGTGCAGTTGTGTAGGCTGATTGGTGGTGGTGCTTGTGCTTCCTATCACTCAACATGATCCAACTTTAAAAAATATATAATATTTGGCTAGCCACAGCAGTCAACTAACTAGCTAGGTAGCTGTTTGGCGTTCTATCACATTCACTCATTTGATTGTAAACAATTAACAAGCTAATTAGCTACCACATGTTCTTGTCAAACTGTCAACAGAGTAGCAAGCAAGCAACAAGATATGCTGAATAAGAGTCTAAAAAACCCTTAACGGCAAACAAATCAGATTTGACCGTTCAGATACAAGTCACATGGCCAGGAATTAGATTTATATCTGATTTCAAAACACCTATGAAGGTTGTTTGAAATGTGGCTTGAAATATCTGATTCCATGTGCTTTTTGGCTATTCAGACTGCAGGAAAAAGAACAGATTTGAAATAAGATGTGCAAATAAATAGGATTTTAATTACTTTAAACTGTCAATGTGGCTTTAGAGCCCTACCCTTTTTGCTGTTCACAGATCGGAAAGTAGTTGTTCGGTGAAATAAATATACCAGAAGAGTTCATCATATTCTTAACACCTAACAGTTCCCATCAGATTGAAAACAATTTAAGGCATTGGAGCTTTGAGAAGATGCATGAGGTGAAAATGGAATCAGGCCCCAAAGACCACCCAGTTGGCATCCCCCACATTTCCCATTCCTTTTTAGGAGATCCACTTTAGTTAATCTATCAGGTTGCTGTTCACATAATTTGTGATCAGGATATTTTTTCTCCATAGATGCTCCAAATCTAACTTCTCCAAGGATTAGGCAGACATGACCCACACTCACACACGTGTAACCACTAATGTATGCACACTGTACACACTGTACACACACATGGAAATAAATAGCTCAGCTAAATAAATCATCTTCTAGCCACTTAAAGGTAACCACAGGTGTCCCATTGGCTTTAGATCTCACTTCCATCACCCCCTTTCTCCTTCCCGCACTCTGTCTCATTCTCTCTCTCACTCTCCTTCACTTGCTCCCTTCTCTCACCAATGATCTACTTCAGCAGTTTTTATCATTAATCTGTGGCTGGCACAGTTGGGGTGTTTTTGGTGGTGATTGCATGTGTGTGTCCCAACATACTGTATGCCCTTTGCATGCACAGTTGATAGGCATTCCTTATGGTAAAACTACAAGTACAGTTGAGGGAGCGTGTGGAGGCACCCCTGTTTGACAGGACTGACCCAGATAAAACTAACCGAATTGGGCTGAAGATGGAGGGATGAAGAAGAAGGTATGAGCGGAGGGATTAGATGGGTAATAAAAGGAAAGGAAAGAGGCTGGACAATAAACCACTCTATCAAATCAAACTAGATTTATTGACTAACGAATAAAGACTCTTAATTGACAGAGTACAAAAAGTCAATTCAAAAATGACTTCACTACAATTCAAATGAGAAATGTCTCATGAGCATCCTCAATAGGTCAACAGCTTTTCTAGAGGTAGTGTTATGCTATGGGGGAAGGTCACCCAGCTACCACATTTGGTTCCTTGGAAGTTGTGGGAACATGCCTTTTTGGTTTCCCATTGGTTCTGGGAAGGAAGTCAAGTTTTCTGACTGGCTAAAATTGAAAGTTTGTTAAATGTTCTGAGAATGGAAGTGAACATTTTGCCAGTCCTGGGAATTTATTTTTGCCAGTCCTGGGTTTATTTAACGCTCTGTGAAAGAAAATGATAGGTTATGGAAAGGTTTTTTAATACCTTCCTTTTCAAAGGATACCCCATTTCACAGGAAACAAGCACTCATTAAGATCAGGTGTGACCAATTAGTTGGCCACACCTGAACACACTTAGAGAGAAAAGTGAGTTGTATTGATGCTGAGAACGGAATGTATATTTTATCTAACATTCTTAAAGTACTTAAAAAAAATGTAATACCCCTTTTTCTACCTATTTTTGTGGTTTCCAATTGGTAGTTACAGTCTTGTCCCATCGTTGTAACTGCCGTACAAACTCGGGAGAGGCAAAGGTCGAGAGCCTCGCATCCTCCGAAACACAACCCAGCCAAGCTTGACACAATGCCCGCTTAACCCGGAAGCCAGCCACACCAATGTGTCCGAGGAAAGACCTGGCGACTATTTCAGCGTGCATTGTGCCCGACAGGAGTCGCTAGTGTGTGAAGGGACAAGAACATGCCTGCTGGCCAAACCCTCCCCTGACCCAGATGACTCTGGGCCAGGTGGCAGCAACCTGGTCTAGGTTCTGAGCCAAAGCTTGATAAGCACATCAGATGCTGCCAATTAGGGTGATTGTCAGTCAGAGTCTATTTTTGAGACTCGAGTTTGGGCATGCCTTTGGAATTTTTCCATTTTGTACATATTTATGTTTCGTCACCATCTGAACAAATAATAATCCTCTTGGACTGGCCGACCATGAGGTCAAGACGGAGCTGGCCTTGAAGACGGCGCTGGCCCCGAACTATGATTTCTCACATAAACATTCATTACGTCACAGTCCATGTAACTTGGCCTAGGACCCCTAGACAAAGCAAATGCAACAATATCCATAGGCTAGTTATTGGGCTCATACCAGCAATGAGTGATATAAAAACCAATAGAAAAAGGAAAACAGCCAAGTCCGCCACAGAATTTCCTGACTCTGTCAATCTGTCCAGCCTCACTGTCTCATAAAGCGATCACCAAACAATGTCCTATTTTATGGAAAGCACCACAGCCGATGAAACAATGCTTAACTAAACAGAACACACATAATCACACAGACACACTCACACAGACAGAGTACAACATTCCCTCAGCTTTGACTTTATGCCTTAATGGGAATCGTGCAAATGTGTGAGGCCTGGTATGTGCATGCACTTGTGTGTGGAATGAAGTTATACTGATCCAGGAACAGACTTTGCCCAGAGAGGGTCAGGGAGGTTGGGAGGGTTACTGGGGTGAGGGCGGCACCTCTCAAATATGAGTGGGACCTCATTTAAGACCGCATGCTACATACACACACACACACACACACACACACTGCAGCTCAAACAGTGACCTAGGAGCCCCATTCCATTCCTCCACACATGGGCTTCTCATCTGAGGCTCCTAGCTGCTTCCTGATAACCAGTACAATGGCTACTTCCCCTAATTGTTACTGCAGGGTACTCTTTATATCACACACATTATTTTGTCAGAGGATGTGGCGGCCATTTTCCTGGCCTTATCGCCACTAGACATCTCCCCCTCCTCGCACCGGACACAGGCCTTCCTCCCCCATTAAAGGGTAAGAAGCATGAGTTTTTACTCAGCAATGTAACAACAGTGTGGTCAAAGACTTAGTAACTTATAGATAACCAGATCGTTACTACAAGTTTGAACATAGCTATGTTTTGGGGTTATTACATATTTATTAATTGATTTCTGGATATCTTCTAAACTACCCATAATGCACTATTCCTCAACGTCATACGGATAATCTACTCTGTGCTACCTACCCTTTAACAGAGCACTTAGGTGGGTCACTCACGTCTATGCCTGTCAACTCTTCGGGTGACCCAAAAACACATATGCGCATGGACTGTATGTCCGCACAGGCGCAAGCATGTACACATATGATTGCATGGACGCTCACACACATACATACACTAGGGCATTCACACGCCTACAAACATTTCCCCTAGCATTCAATAAGGAGGACTTCCCACACATAAACAAAAATGGTCTTCTTACAATGCAATACATTTCTCCATTGACACAGGATATGGAATGCTGGACCTGAGTACTACTTTACAACTACAGTCTGCCTTCATTATATTACAGAAAAACTTGATCGACTTGAAATAAGTATTGAATGCAGGTGAAACTAAGTATATGTTGTTCTCCAGAGCACATAAAAATAACTCTGATTTAAGCATATGTACTTTGGAGGGTGTCTATATTGACTGTGTCCCTGCTTATAAGAATCTGGGCATCTGGATATATGAAAACCTGTCTTTTAAAAAGCATATTGACGAGTTAGTTAAGAAGCTGATAATAAAAATGCTCTTCTTCTATAGAAATAGGTCCTGCCACTCGATAAATAGTAGAAAGCAGATTATTCAGTCGATGTTCCTATCGGTCCAAGACTATGGCGACATCATCTACATGAACGCAGCGGCTACTTCATTAAAGCCGTTAGATGCAGTTTTTCATAGCACACTGTGCTTCATTACGGGCGACAGGTTCCGCATTCATCACTGCATTCTCTACCAGAAAGTTGGTTGGCCCTCTGTGATGTCATCACTGCATTCTCTACCAGAAAGTTGGTTGGCCCTCTGTGATGTCATCACTGCATTCTCTACCAGAAAGTTGGTTGGCCCTCTGTGATGTCATCACTACATTCTCTACCAGAAAGTTGGTTGGCCCTCTGTGATGTCATCACTGCATTCTCTACCAGAAAGTTGGTTGGCCCTCTGTGATGTCATCACTACATTCTCTACCAGAAAGTTGGTTGGCCCTCTGTGATGTCATCACTGCATTCTCTACCAGAAAGTTGGTTGGCCCTCTGTGATGTCATCACTACATTCTCTACCAGAAAGTTGGTTGGCCCTCTGTGATGTCATCACTGCATTCTCTACCAGAAAGTTGGTTGGCCCTCTGTGATGTCATCACTACATTCTCTACCAGAAAGTTGATTGGCCCTCTGTGATGTGACGTAGGTTGATACATTGCTATGTTTTCATTTATAAAGATTTATAAACATCATTACTAAACTTTAGACATACGAGTTACCACACCCGTTCTCAGGGATGGCTAACTCTGGACATGTATTTTGTCTCTACCAAGTTAGGTAAATCATCTTTTCGTTTTTTGAAAACTTATTTGTGGAAAAAAATATAAATATATATATTTTTTTTTTTCACCTTTATTTAACCAGGTAGGCTAGTTGAGAACAAGTTCTCATTTACAACTGCGACCTGGCCAAGATAAAGCAAAGCAGTGCAACACAAAGTTAGTTACACATGGAATAAACAAGTCAATAATACAATAGAAAAAGTCTATACACAGTGTGTGCAAATGAGGTAGGATAAGGGAGGTAAGGCAATAAATAGGCCATAGTGGCAAAATAATTACAATATAGCAATTAAACACAGGAGTGAAAGATGTGCAGAAGATGAATGTGCAAGTAGAGATACTGGGGTACAAAGGAGCAAAATAAATAAATAACAGTATGTGGATGAGGTAGTTGGATGGGCTATTTACAGATGGGCTATGTACAGGTGCAGTGATCTGTGAGCTGCTCTGACAGCTGGTGCGTAGAGTGTTGGAGGCTATTTTGTAAATGACATCGCCGAAGTCAAGGATCGGTAGGATAGTCCGTTTTATGAGGGTATGTTTGGCAGCATGAGTGAAGGATGCTTTGTTGCGAAATAGGAAGCCGATTCAAGATTTAATTTTGGATTGGAGATGGTTAATGTGAGTCTGGAAGGAGAGTTTACAGTATAACCAGACACCTAGGTATTTGAAGTTGTCCACATATTCTAAGTCAGAACTGTCCAGAGTAGTGATGCTGGACGGGCAGGCAGGTGTGGTCAACGATTGGTTGAAGAGCATGCATTTAGTTTTACTTGCATTTAAGAACAGTTGGAGGCCACGGAAGGAGAGTTGAATGGCATTGAAGCTCGTCTGGAGGTTAGTTAATACAGTGTCCAAAGAAGGGCCAGAAGTATACAGAATGGCGTCGTCTGCGTAGAGGTGGATCAGAGGATTACGAGCAGCAAGGGTGACATCACTGATTTATACAGAGAAGAGAGTCGGCCCGAGAATTGATCCCTGTGGCACCCCCATAGAGACTGCCAGAGGTCCGGACAACAGGCACTCCGATTTGACACAATGAACTCTGTCTGAGAAGTAGTTGGTGAACCAGGCGAGGCAGTCATTTGAGAAACCAAGGATGTTGAGTCTGCCGATAAGAATATGGTGATTGACAGAGTCGAAAGTCTTGGCCAGGTCGATGAATACAGCTGAATAGTATTGTCTCGATTCGATGGCGGTTATGATATCGTTTAGGATCTTGAGCGTGGCTGAGGTACACCCATGACCAGCTCGGAAACCAGATTGCATAGCAGAGAAGGTACGGTGGGATTTGAAATGGTCGGTGATCTGTTTGTTAACTTGGCTTTCGAAGACCTTAGAAAGGCAGGGTAGGATAGATATAGGTCTGTAGCAGTTTGGGTCTAGAGTGTCTCTCCCTTTGAAGAGGGGGATGACCGCGGCAGCTTTCCAATTTTTGGGGATCTCAGACATCTCAGAAAGAGATGTTGAACAGGCTAGTAATAGGGGTTGCAACAATTTTGGCGGATCATTTTAGAAAGAGAGGGTCCAGATTGTCTAGCCCGGTTGATTTGTAGGGGTCCAGATTTTGCAGCTCTTTCAGAACATCAGCTATCTGGATTTGGGTGAAGGAGAAATGGGGGAGGCTTGGGCAAGTTGCTGTGGGGGGTGCAGGGCTGTTGACTGGGGTAGGGGTAGCTAGGTGGAAAGCATGGCCAGCCATAGAGAAATGCTTATTGAAATGTTCAAGTATTGTGGATTTATCGGTGGTGACAGTGTTTCCCAGCCACAGTGCAGTGGGCAGCTGGGAGGAGGAGAATCACATTCTCCATGAACTTTACAGTGTCCCAGAACTTTCTGGAGTTTGTGCTACAGGATGCAAATTTCTGTTTGAGAAAGCTAGCCTTTGCTTTCCTAACTACCTGTGTATATTGGTTCCTAACTTCCCTGAAAAGTTGCATATCGCGGGGCTATTCAATACTAATGCAGAACGCCACAAGATGTTTTTGTGCTGATCAAAGGCAGTCAGGTCTGGAGTGAATCAAGGGCAGTCTGGTCTGGAGTGAATCAAGGGCAGTCAGGTCTGGAGTGAATCAAGGGCAGTCAGGTCTGGAGTGAATCAAGGGCAGTCAGGTCTGGAGTGAATCAAGGGCAGTCAGGTCTGGAATGAATCAAGGGCAGTCAGGTCTGGAGTCAATCTTCAACATGTTTTGGAATGTGATGTTTTGGTTATTTTAGGCCAATTCAATACGCTGATTAAGGACCTTTTTACTAATGAATGTCTTTATTTTATGACCGTGTTTTTCTTTCTGCTTGCATTTTGTATTTTTGTTTTGGGGTGTGTATTTTCTGTCATTTATGTAATTCAGGGATCATCTGTAAAAGAGACCTTGGTCTCAGTATGACTCCCTGATAAAATAAAATAACCCAGCAGTCACAGCAGGACAGACTCATCCTGGTCACTACCACGATCCTCTACTACATGGCCTAGTGGTCACTGTACCTCTTTTTTTGTTACTAGAATACTGCTTTAGGTCAGTTACTATTTTCCTCCTCGAGGACAACTGTTGATTTTGCAGCAGGAGTATTCACATACTACAAGCAGCACTAATGTTAATTGTTATGTAGTTAAGAAGCCAATAATCACTAGAGCAGACTGTTTGCCAGGTTAAAGATTCTACACCCAGAAATATCCTGTTCCTCCACCCACAGAACCCCTGATCAAACACGCTTCCCATCAACTCAGGCAACTGCTTCCCGCCAATATGAGACACATCTGTAAATGTATTCTCCAAATGGAGAATCACAAGACATTCCAAGGGTCCTACTCTGAATATCCTGTTAACATTACTGCCTCCAAACCTTTGCTTCCCTTTGCAGGTAGGTCAAATATAAAACCCCAGTGTGTGTGTGTGTGTGTGTGTGTGTGTGTGTGTGTGTGTGTGTGTGTGTGTGTGTGTGTGTGTGTGTGTGTGTGTGTGTGTGTGTGTGTGTGTGTGTGTGTGTGCGCATTTTCCCTCAACACATTAACCCCAAAAAAGTATGGCATTTCCATGGAGACCAAACAACAGGAAATCATAATGAAATATGATATCCCATTGCATTGTGGTCCATATCCCTGAGGCCTTGGCTTCTGGCACAGTAGGGTCAAACAGTCAAGACTAATGCACATGACCTTGCTCATGTACATAAGGGACTATAGCTCTCCTTATTACCACACCATATCTCAATTAGTGAGATAGAGAGCAGCCTTCTTCCCTATGCAGTCCCACATCTGTTTGGCTACAGAGGAACATAAATTTAATGGTAATAGATGATTAAATCTCACAGGCAAACATCTTAACAAGGAGGCATTGGGGTAAAGCTGGGGGATTTCCGAATATACTAGAATATCGAGAGTGCAGCTGCTGTGATTCCTGGGAAAGAGTTGTACTGTAAGGGGAAAACATTGGTCAGGGAGATCAGATGGGAATGAGATACTAAACAGATGACATGCTATAGGACGTTCTATGGTCAGTTAATATGTCTAAGCATCTAATCCCTCTGTGCTGAATGACTACCGCGCTGTCGCCTTGGCATCCTTAGTAATGAAATGCCTTGAGAAAATTGTGAAAAGTCATATTCTCAGCGTCACCCAGAAGCTCCTCGACTCATTTCAGTTTGCCTGTCAGCCCAGTAGAGGAGTTGATGATGCCATTCTTACTCTCGTCAACATGGTCTACAGAGGGTGCCAAATCCCATGTCAGGGTTTTGTTTGTTGACTTTTATTCTGCCTTCAACACAATCCAGCCTTACATTCTGGCACAGAGACTCATTCGGGACTTCTCCTAAGATGTGGGGCTGGTTTTGTGGCTGTTGGACTTTCTGAGCCAACGGTCACATCGGGTCAAAATAGGTCCCCACGTGTCAAACATATGCAACACCAACACAGGTTCTCCTCAGGGATGTGTTTTGTCCCCACTCCTGTACATCTTGTACACGAACAGTTGTACTAGTTCCCATCCTGACAGACACCTTGTTAAGTTCACTGATGACACTGCCTTGATCAGCCTGTTGCATGATGACGAGGAACACCATGGCCTGCTCCTTTTTTATTTCACCTTTATTTAACCAGGTAGGCTAGTTGAGAACAAGTTCTCATTTACAACTGCGACCTGGCCAAGATAAAGCAAAGCAGTAAATTACTTTGAGTTTGTAAATTACTTTGTAGAGTGTTGTGACGAATCACACTTGGTCCTCAATACCAATAAGACGAAAGAGATGTGCACAGACTTCAGGAAGCATACAACACCTACCTCTGCAACATCTATAAGAGGTCAGAACATAGAGATTGTAGAGGAATAAAAATATATGGGTGTCCTCTTGGAAAATATGCTTCAGAGGAGTAAATGCACAGACCTGATCTAAAGAAAAGAGTCAGAGACTGTACTTTCTCAAAAAGCTGGGATCTTTTAATGTTAATTGTACTATACTGACTCTGTTTTACAAATCTTTCATTGAGAGTATTTTGACTTTTTGTATTGTTTGTTGGTTTGGCAATGTCACTGTCAGCCAGAGAAATATGGTGAGGATTATCACCACAGCAAGCAAGGTACTTGGAGTCAAACGGACAGGCCTGGATGAGATATTTAAGGTCAAGGCCCTCTGCAAGGCTCACAAAATCATTTTAGACCCAAGCCACCCCCTGTATCCGGATATTCAACTACTCTCCTCTGGGCGCAGGTATAGGGAACCCCTCGGCATTTCAAGAACTTTGAACATTTCTTCAAATGCAATCGCAAAAACCATCAAGCTCTATGATGAAACTGGCTCTCATGAGGACGCCACGTGAATGGAAGACCCAGAGTTACCTCTGCTGCAGAGGATAAGTTTGTTAGCGTTATCAGCCTCAGAAATTGCAGCCCAAATAAATAATTCACTGAGTTCAAGTAACAGAAACATCTCAACATCAACTGTTCAGAGGAGACTGGGTGAATCAGGCCTTCATGGTCGAATTGCTGCAAAGAAAACACTACTAAAAGGACACCTAAAAGAAGAAGAGACTTGCTTGGGCCAAGAAACACGAGCAATGGATATTAGACTGGTGGAAATTTGTCCGTCGGTCTCAAATCCAAATTTGAGATTTTTGGGTCCAACTGCCATGTCTTTGTAAGACGGGTGTGGGTGAACGGATGATCTCTGCATGTGTGTTTCCCACTGTAAATCATGAAGGAGGAGGTGTTATGGTGTGGGGGTGCTTTTCTGGTGACACTGTCTGTGATTTTTTTAGAATTCAAGGGGTTATTAACCGTTATGGCTACCACAGCATTTTGCAGCGATACACCATCCCATCTGGTTTGGGCTTAGTGGGACTATCATTTGTTTTTCAACTGGACAATGACCCAACACACCTCCAGGCTGTGTAAGGGCTCTACGACCAAGAAGGAGAGTGATGGAGTGCTGCATTAGATGATGTGACTTCCACAATCCCCCGACCTCAACCAAATTGTGATGATTTGGGATGAGTCGAACCGCAGAGTGAAGGAAAAGCAGCCAACAAGTGCTCAGCATATGTGGGAACTCCTTCAAAACTTTTGGAAAAGTATTCCAGGTGAAGCTGGTTGAGAGAATGCCAAGAGTGTGCAAAAGTATCATCAAGGCTGTTGAAGAATCTCAAATATAAAACATATTTGGATTTGATAAACACTTTTTTTGTTTGCTACATGATTCCATGTGTGTTATTTCATAGTTTTCAAAAAAAATAAAAATTGAATGAGTAGGTGTTCTAAAACTTTTGACCAGTAGTGTATTTATATGATATCATCTACTTTGGCAAGGAATTAATAAATATGATTTTGATATGTATAACATGTATGCTATGTAAAAAGCTTAATAATATTCACCTGACTTAAAATTCTAAAAGGGCACAGTAGCCACATTGACATTCACTGAATCTGAAAAAGTTCCATTGCTGAACTGAACACAGGGTAGTCTTGGATACTGCCTGACCAAAAATAGCCTGTGTTCTGTCCTTGTATCACTGGTATCAGAGGCTTGGCCAGAAGCAGCACAATACACAGAGGGCCTGAGCCATGTCACATGCTTTTCATCAGGCAAAATCTGATAAGAGACTAGGACAACAAGCCTCTTTATCTGACCCAGAAAATCACTTTATGATATTCAATATCTTATTGTAGATCAGAACCCTCAGACCTCCTGACCATATATGGCACAAACATTACTGATCAGGGGCAAACAGTCACTCAGTATCTGGATAATATGTGTGAAATGTTTGATAATATATGTGATATCAACAGATTGGTATTTTCTGGGTGACCTCAAGATTGACTGGCTTTCCTCAAGTTGCCTACTCAAGAAAAAGCTTCAAACTTACAGTGCCTGCAACCTGGTTCAGGTTATCAGTAAACCTACTAGGGTATTTACAAACAGCACAGGAATGAAACCATCCACATGTGTGGATCACATCTTTACTAATGATGCAGAAATCTGCTCCAAAGCAGTATCCAAATCCATTGGATGCAGCTTTTGACATGATCGATTATAATCTGCTGCTGGAAAAATATGTTTTGGCTTTACTGTCGAAACAGAACAAAGGGTGTTCTTTAATGGAAGGCTCTCCAACATAATCCAGGCAGAGTCAGGCATTCCCCATGGCAGCTGTCTAGGCCTCTTACTTTTTTCAATCTTTCCTAATGACCTGCCACTGTCTCTAAGTAAAGCCTGGGTGTCTATGTATGCTGATGACTCAACACTATACACGTCAGCTACCACAGTAAATTAAATCACTGCAACACTTAACAAAGAGCTGCAGTCAGTTTCGGAATGGGTGGGAAGAAATAAGTCAGTTCTAAATATTTTTACAAAACTAAACATCTCATTTGGGACAAATCATTCACTAAACCCTAAACCTCAACTAAATCTTGTAATGAATCACATGGAAATTGATTAAGGTGAGAAGTCTAAACTTCTAATAGTAACCCTGGAGTGTAAACTGTCATGATCAAAATATATTGATGCAATGGTAGCTAAGATGGGGAGAGTTGTGTTCATAATAAAGCGCAGCTCTGTCTTCTTAACAACGCTATTAACAAGGCAGGTCCAACAGGCCTTAGTTTTGTTACACCTGGACTACTGTCCAGTTGTGTGGTCAGGTGCCACAAAGAGGGACTTAGGAAAAATACAATTGGCCCAGAATAGGGAAGAATGGCTGGCCCTTAAATGTATGTGGAGGGCTAACTTGTATTTGTGAGAAGTATTGACATTGAATGCACTGAGCTGTCTGTTTTAAACTACCAGCACACAGCTCAGACACCCATGCATACCCCACAAGACCTGCCACCAGAGGTCTCTTCACAAATCCAGAACAGACTATGGGAGGCGCACAGTACTATACTGAACAAAAATATAATTGCAACATGTAACGTGTTTGTCCCATGTTAAATGAACTGAAATAAAAGATGCCAGAAATGTTCCATAAGCATATAAAACGTATTTCTCTCAAATTTTACAGACACATTTGTTTACATCTCTTAGTGAGCATTTATCCTTCGCCAACATAATGCATCCACCTAACAGGTGTGGCATATCAAAAAGCTGATTAAACAGAATGATCCTTACACAGGCACACCTTGTGCTGGGGACAATAAAAGACCACTTTAAAATGTGCAGTTTTGTCACACATGGTGGTATGAGGGCCTGACTTTCACAGGTGGGGGTTGTGCTTACAGCCCAACACCGTGCAGGACGTTTGGCATTTGCCAGAGAACACCAAGATTGGCAAATTCACCACTGGCGCCCTGTGCTCTTCACAGATGAAAGCAGGTTCACACTGAGCACATGTGACAGATGTGACAGAGTCTGGAGACGCCGTGGAGAACTTTCTGCTGCCTGCAACATCCTCCAGCATGACCGGTTTGGCGGTGGGTCAGTCATGGTGTGGGGTGGCATTTCTTTCGGGGCCGCACAGCCCTCCATGTGCTCGCCAGAGGTAGCCGGACTGCCATTAGGTACCGAGATGAGATCCTCAGACCCCTTGTGAGACCATATGCTGGTGCGGTTGGCCCTGGGTTCCTCCTAATGCAAGACAATGCTAGACCTCATGTGGCTGGAGTGTGTCAGCAGTTCCTGCAAGAGGAAGGCATTGATGCTATGGACTGGCCCGCCCGTTCCCCAGACCTGAATCCAATTGAGCACATCTGGGACATCATGTCTCGCTCCATCCACCAACGTGGCGTTGCACCACAGACTGTCCAGGAGTTGGCGGATGCTTTAGTCCAGGTCTGGGAGGAGATCCCTCAGGAGACCATCCGCCACCTCATCAGGAGCATGCCCAGGCGTTGTAGGGAGGTCATACAGGCACGTGGAGGCCACACACACTACTGAGCCTCATTTTGACTTGTTTTAAGGACATTACATCAAAGTTGGATCAGCCTGTAGTGTGGTTTTCCACTTTAATTTCGAGTGCGACTCCAAATCCAGGCCTCCATGGGTTGATAAATTTGATTTCCATTGATCATTTTTGTGTGATTTTTGTTGTCAGCACATTCAACTATGTAAAGAAAAAAGTATTTAATTTATATTTCATTCATTCAGATCTAGGATGTGTTATTTTAGTGTTCCCTTTATTTTTTTGAGCAGTGTATATACATTACCAGTCAAAAGTTTGGACACACCTACTCATTCAAGGGTTTTCTTTGTTTTTACTATTTTCTACATTGTATAATAATAGTGAAGACATCAAAACTATGAAATAACACATATGGAATCATGTAATAACCAAAAAAGTGTAAAACAAATCAAAATATATTTCAGATTTTTCAAAGTAGCCACCCTTTGCCTTGATGACAGCGTTGCACATTCTTGGCATTCTCTCAACCTGCTTCACCTGCTATGCTTTTCCAACATAGACCAAATACTTATTTTCCACCATAATTTGCAAATAAATTCATTAAAAATCCTACAATCTGATTTTCTGGATTTTTTTTCTTCTCATTTTGTCTGTCATAGTTGAAGTGTACCTATAATGAAAATTACAGGCCTCTCTCACCTTTTTAAGTGGGAGAACTTGCACTATTGGTGGCTGACTAAATACTTTTTTGCCACACTGTATATGCTTAGCACTAGTTGGCTGCTTTTCCTTCACTCTGTGGTCCAACTCATCCCAAACCATCTCAATTGGGTTGAGGTCGGGTGATTGTGGAGGCCAGGTCATCTGATGCAGCATTCCATCACTCTCCTTCTTGGTAAAATAGCTCTTACACAGCCTGGAGATGTTTTGGGTCATTGTCCTGTTGAAAAACAAATGATAGTCCCACTAAGCGCAAACCAGTCTGGATGGCGTATCGCTGCAGAATGCTGTGGTAGCCATGCTGGTTAAGTGTGCCTTGAATTCTAAATAAATCACAGACAGTGTCACCAGCAAAGCACCCCCCCACCATAACACCTCCTCCTCCATGCTTCACGGTGAGAAACACACATGCGGAGATCATTCGTTCACAACCTCTGCGTCTCACAAAGACACGGCAGTTAGAACCAAAAATCTCACACTAGGACTCATCAGACCAAAGGACAGATTTCCACCGGTCTAATGTCCATTTGCTCAAGCAAGTCTCTTCTTATTATTGGTGTCCTTTAGTACTGGTTTCTTTGCAGAAATTTGACCATGAAGGCCTGATTCACACAGTCTCCTCTGATCAGTTGATGTTGAGACGTGTCTGTTACTTGAACTCTGTGAAGCATTTAATTGGGCTGCAATTTCTGAGGCTGGTAAATCTAATGAACTTATCCTCTACAGCAGAGGTAACTCTGGGTCTTCCTTTCCTGTGGCGGTCCTCATGAGAGCCAGTTTCATCATAGCGCTCGATGGTTTTTGCGACTGCACTTGAAGAAACTTTAATAGTTCTTGACATTTTTCGCATTGACTGACCTTCATGTCTTAAAGTAATGATGGACTGTCTTTTCCCTTTCCTTATTTTAGCTGTTCTTGCAATAATATGGACTTGGTCTTTTACCAAATAGAGATATCTTCTGTATACCACCCCTACCTTGTCACAACACAACTGGGCTAATAAAAACAACTCTGAAAAAAATAAATAACAATGTGCACATTTTATGGACATTTTAAAAAGTGTGTAATTATTACATTTTTATGGATTTGATATTCAAAATGTTTCTAGTAAGTGAATATCTCAGAAATAGATTAGTGAGAAAGTAAGAACTTATCAACAAAAAATTGCCCTGCCACAACTATGTTTTTCACCTACTGTACCCATTGACTGTAATGCCATTTGAAAAAAAAGATTTACTTCCTGAAGACCACTACAGTGGACAACATTTTTTTTCATAACATGTTTTTTCTCTCACCCCAAACACTTTGACTTGTGTTACTTGAAAACAAAAGTGCAAATAGCTAACTTTTTTTTGGGGGGGGGGGGGGGGGTCTCATGAGGTTATCAAATCTGACTTATCTATGTGGCCTTCTATGGAAATTGTCTTTCTGGGCCGCATTTTGAGCAGTCGAAACCGTGCGTCTAGACTGGAACCTGCCCCTTGGTTCATTCATACTCGAGGGGGGCATTCCTGCAAATGGAATGCCTATATGCAGGAACGCCCGCAATTGCGGGCTGCAACTATTACCTAGAAATGCTCGAGTTGTGCTGACACGCCCACTGCCTGTAGAAAGTCTGCATCCATAACCGTAAATGTACATGGCACACAACTGTCCCTTCGAAACATATTTATTAGCTGAATGTGTGCTTGGAACTTGAACCTATGCGCAATCGGCCTACTGTACCCTCTTACAGGCTGACCACACTGTTCGCGTTGCGTGCGCGAGAGTTGCAAAATACATTTTGTTATTCAATTATTGCACCCGCACTGCTCCCGTGTGCCAGTGTCTGCAGTGTCTGCGTTGCCAAGGGATAAAATAGAAATCAGTTCTATTTCTGACGCAGATCGTGCTGCAAGTCCTGCCTCTACCATCTCCTCATTGGTTTATAGAAGCAGGTACCCAGGTGCCATCTCCTCATTGGTTTCACCCACGTGGGTGACTGAAAGACGAACAAGGTCAGTGGTGGTAATGCACCTAATTTATGAAAGTTGCCAACGCAATATAAAGTCAAGAGAAGAAAAGGCCTGGAAGGAGGAGAGAAGACTAGAAATGATTCGGTTGACTGTTTTATGTATGGATTAATTGGCGGAGTAGAGGACCTTGTGCATTTCAGGTAAAATAACAACTCAATGTTTATATCCCAGGACAAATTAGCTAGCAACAGCAAGCTAGCTAAATAGGACAAATTAACTAGCAAGTGCAAGCTAACTAGCTAAATTGCCATAAATGTTTAATGCTTTTCGACCTGTCACCAAATGAATATAATTGGTTCAGTGTTTGTTTTGATATTTTAACCTGCGTGTCCTGATCGCGTTTGGTATAGGGGTACAAAATAAATGTATGCACGATGGCGCATGCGCGCAGCCGGTTTGGGTTCCGTGTTATGCATATGCTAATAGCGCAATTTAAACCATTCAAATGATAGGTCGACGACTTGTCAACAATACCCCCCTCATGATGAGTTGAAAATAAAACTTACTGCGTCAACTCCTGCTGCTAGGATGGCCACGGAAAGACATAGAAACAGAAACCTACAAGAAAGGGGAGAGTATTACACATTTAATATACACTTTACACGGACAATTGCTTCACATAACCGGGCCCACTGAGCACACAATGTCACTTACTTCAGGTTCTTCAGTTCAATCCGGTGTCTTGTCTGCATTGTCCCGCTCATCCGAACTTCAAACTTCATTATTACTGGGCCTATCTTCTTCTCCAGGTGTGACTGCCCTAATGCATATCGGGTGTGCCACGAACGAAACTGAGACAAAAAAAATGCAATTTATTTGTTGAACTGGACATTATAAAATTACATTTAGAATATAAAAATGTTTGACACCGTTCGCCCCAAGCGTGCGTAAACGTTTGTGAAAGGTACCTATTTTTGGTGGACAATATTATTCAATGAATTGATTTACACATGATATTCATATACAAATGGATGTAGTTAGAAATAGCCTTCAAGAATGGTTGGATTTGGAAAGCGACTTTGTAGGCTTTACGCCTGGGTTGTCATACCCCTGTAGGCTATTAACAATGGAAATGGCAAAACAACATAATACCTCTAGTCTGTAGCTATTGAATGAGACAACAATTAGCACAAAAAGCACTTACAGTCGTTGTGTGCACTCTTCCTGGGACGTGTTGCGCTGTCGGGGAAGAGTCTCGCGGCAAGAACTCAAATCACCGCACAGTTGTCCCGGTCGCCCGCTCACCACACTATCCTCAAATATACAGACAAAATTACCAAAAGACTGAGGGCAGTCTTTATCCTGTCTTTATCCTAACAGTCAAAAGTTGAAGTGGTCCTTTGTAACAGGGCTGTGTCCGTGCGTATGGGTGAGGGTGGTCGTTAATAGGGGGTGGGGTGGACGAGAAACAAGAGCAAGTTGCATTGCTCAGAAGCTCACAACGTCTTGGGCAAAGATGCAGCCCAACGCACTGCACATGATCTGCTGGTGATCTACATTCCCCCTGAAGAACAAGAACGTTTCAACAAGTGGTCTTTAGTGGGCATTCGGCACAGTTGTACATACGTTTCCATTGCACCCCATCTCAATGATGGTCCATAGTGGTACGCTGGTTCTGTTGGTGGCTGTATCCTACACTATATTTCGGACAGAGGCTAAGGTAAGGGCAATTTAACTAACTTTTTTAATTAACATGTACAAACTGTATTATGTTACTACTATCTATGTGTCAACTTGAGAAGTAGGCTATAAATTGTGTGTTTAGAGTTTGTCGTTTAGTGAGGCACACTCATGGTGAGCTCCATGTCTCTCCAAGACTCAGCAGTGACCAGTGAGTGCGTGTGTTATGTTGTAAAATGTATTGAAACGTATCACTTTCTAATATTGCAATATATAGAGCTATGCAGTAGTTGTGAAAATAGCCAAATATTGTCATGTCCAAACTCAGGGTAGCAAATTCTTAGGACTTATCACCATTTATCAGGATCATATTGGACATCCAATGAATGCTTCAGAATTACAATTAAAAACATAGACAGATTTTCTTTGGATTTTTATGTAAAAAACAAACACAATTTAAATACGTGCTCCGAATATATAAACATATTCATTATATTTTGGTTATTAAAATAATTACATTAGACATCATGATACTCTGAATGTAATTGATTCACTTTCACAACACATGCTGCTCTGACTTATTCTGGCATCCTACCTCCAGAGCCAGGCAGCATGGTCAGTCACAGGGTTTAATGTGGGTCTGAGAATCTCTACAGAGACATTATTCTGTTCGGAGCGTTCCGTTCTGTCTGTTTTTGACAGTAGCTTACATGCAGCTCAGTGACGAGTAAAACTGTATTTTATATTACAGTAAACCTAATGTAATATAAATATGGTATCATTATTTAGATATCAGTCACATTAAAAGATAATTCAAAAGGTTCAATAAATAAACAATGAAATCAGTCAAAGTAAAAAGGGGGAGAAGGGAAATCAATGCATATTTCTTGGATGTTTGCTTTCATTTCGCAGTGTGAGTGAATCTAGCTTGAGATTGGGGTTTTTGCTTGAGTGGTTGGTATGGTTATATGGTTGACAGTCTGTCTGTGTCCTTTTGTTGGGGCAGGAGAAGGGGTGGGGTCTGGGCTTGCAGCAGTTGGGTAGGGTGGCAGTTAATTTGGCCGCTGCTGTATCCAGGGTTGGCGAAGGGGTTGATGCTGGGTCTGGTGTTGGGACTGGGCCCCCGAGAACCAGGATCCAGGAAAACAAGGGGCTGGTGCTGGGTCGGGATCTGGGTCTGTAGAGCAGGGGGAAGGACAACCTGAGGAGCAAACAGACACACAAGGAAGCCCTAGACCCGGAGATCAGTGGTGGCATTTCCCTGTGGCCTGCTCTCTCCGGGTGAAGGTCTGATGTTTGATCTCATCTAGTGGTCTGGTGCTGGTACTGGATATCGGGAACTGGGTTGGTGCTGGTATTGTGACTGGGCCTGCAGAGGGGAGGAAGAACAACCTGATGATTAAGCAGGCACACAAGGTAACAGGGACACAGGCACTCCCCTGTGGTCCGCCCACTCCGGGTGAAGGTCTGATGTTTGGTGCTCCGACTGGGCCTCCAGAGGGGAGGAAGGACAACCTGATGATCAAGCAAGCACACAAGGCAGCCCCTAGACCTGGAGGTCAGTGGTGGTACTCCCCTGTGGTCTGCTCCCTCTGGGTGAAGAATAGATGTTTGGTCCTTCCTCTGCGCCTCGTCTGGTGTTTTAGTGCTGGGACTGGTGCTGGATCTGCAGAGGGGAGGAAGTGAGCAGACACACCTGGAAGCCAGTGACTCAGAGGTTAATGGAGGCAGTCCCCTGTGGTCAGGTCGCTCCAGCCGTAGGTTGGTATCTTTAAGGCAGTGTTTCCCAAACTCGGTCCCCTGGACCCCAAGGGGTGCTTGCTTTTTTGTTTTGTTGCCCAAGCCCTACACAGCAGATTCAAATAATCAACTAATCATCAAGCTTTGATTATTTGAGTCTTCTGTGTTGTGCTAGGGCAAACCAATGTAACGTGCACCCCTTGGGGTCCTGAAGACCGAGTTTGGGAAACACTGCTTTAAGGGTTTCCTTCCTCAGCGCCCTTGTTGTGGTGGTGTTCTCTGAGTCTGGTCTGGTCTCTCCTTCTGTTGAACTGCTCCGGATGGTTGGCGGTTGTATGGTCCTGGTCTGGATGGTGGCCTGAGAAGGGCAGATGGGGAAAAGTAGGGGAAGAGGGCTCTGGGCCAGGGGGTAGAGGAAGTAAAGCCAAGCCACGGCAGCGTGTGAATATGTACTGTATGTTCATATGGCATACCTACTTCTGTATCGCTGTGCTTTTTTAATAGTTTGTAAATGAACTCTAAGCTTTCAGAAATGTATTTAACTATATAGAAGCCTGTGATCAGTTAATTTGTGTGTCAGTGTATATCTATATCAGCTGCAAGTGTCTGCACCATCCAACACTTCACTTCCCTACACTGACAGACAGCTCACATTGCATTTCTCTGTTACCTCTTAAATGTCCAGTGTGTCTTTTATCACAGCCCGGCTGTGCTCTGGTAATGTGTAGAGAATGCTGAACATGCAGCCCCCTCACCTCCCCTCCCATCCATAGGGACATGTCTATACATTTTCATTAGCTGGGAAGGCAGTGGTATATGGATGGTTAGGAGAGTATCACTGTCAAGACATAGACTGTTTGGATAGGTTGACTGGAGCCATAACTCCCCTATCTACTTGAAAGAAGGTTTAGAAAGGATAGAGGGCAGACATGTACATCAATTACAGTGTTATTCGTCTATTAGTACTTAAAGGGACACTTCAGGGTTCTGGCCCTTTATCTACTACCCCAGAGTCAGATGAACACATCCAGTATGAAGTTAAAGGTAGTTTCATGAGCCAATGCTAACTAGTGTTAGCACAATTCCTGGATGTCTATGGTATCTGCTAGCATGCTAGCAGTTACCACAGACTTTCAGTCATTGAGCTACTGCTAGTTAGCAACTTCCTTCAAACTGAATGGAGAGACATAAAAATGGTGTCCACGAGTTCATCTGACTCTGGGGAAGTAGATAAAGTGCCTCATTGCCAACATCCTGAAGTATCCCTTTAACACTGCATTTACATTTTTGATAAGAAGAAATAAGTCAATCTGTCCCACAGATTGATCTCTGTGTGTGTGTGTTTGTAGCACCCATGCATGTGGGTTTGTAGCAAGGTTGTTATAATTTTGTGATTCAATAATTGTTTTTATTTCTATTAGTTAGATTTGTATTTTAAATGCAGTTGCAGTTAGTTTTCAGACTTGATTTACTGGTTTTTGTTTAGTTTCTTTGTGATACATATATTTAGATCGTTTTTAGTGTTGGGGACAGAAAGTAGCTTATGCATGGGGGGGCTAGGAGTCATTTATGCGTTGTAGGCCTATAGTACATTTTTTGGGATGTCACTTCTTGCCACTTGCAGTCAGTTAAAGTAATAAGGTGATGGGCCAGGATCATAGACTTGGATAGATATAACATCTCTGTACCTGTGTCATAATGCCGTCTGGGGAGACATTGAGGCCATCTCATCATGAAATAGTACATTTTCTTCTTCACAAGTAAAATTAATTGGCTGATCCCTCCTGATGACCCATCTGTCACCACTCATGCCAACCACGTCATCAGGAGGGATCAGCCAATGATCAGCCAAAAACACAGACTTTTGGTCACTATAGGTCTCCACACAACTCCATGGCCAGGACATAGGTTTGGTTAGGTTTAAATTCTAAAGCAATCTTAATGTGACTTGGATTCAAAGGATAAGTGCCTAGACTGGTGCAAGAAATATGGTACAAGGAAACTCTTTGCCCATGTTTACACCAATCCAATGCTTTTTTAAACGTTGGTAGTAGATGTAAGAATAATCAGGTTCAACAAATGAAGTTATGGCACATTTAACCTGTTTCTGTAATATTAATCATGTATCACTGACTAACCTCTTCGGTTTAATAACAACAGCTGCAGCAAAAACATAATCAACACAACACTTCTTCACAAATCTATCAGTTGACAGCCAGCCAGCTTGTGTGTGTGTGTGTTCTGTTCAACCAAACAAGATTTTCTGGTTTATCTTCAAGCAGACCCTGAGTTCCAGAGAGGTGGTCCTTTGTTTTCTCAAGACTGATGACAGGCTGAATATTCCCTCCACGAACGCTTGGGATGACCTCAGACACAATATTTGGTGTGAATATTTGGTGCGAGGAAGCTATAATTCTGAATAACAGTGGTCGAGATGCTTGCTGAATTCAACATCTTGCGGGATTCCTGCTGCTTTCACGGCTGTACTCTCTGATTTGCTGAAGTACACAAGACTCCCTCATCAGTGGCTCCATCTCTGTTGAGCAAAGTGCCAGAGACGCACTTGGGTCCATATGGCAAGCTGCTGCAGGGGTTGGATCGAAGTTGGCTGCCAGAGAATTCTGTATGCATGCGAAGCGCTCACACAGTGACTTCAGGAGGACCTGTGCCAACTGTTTTGCAACAGTAGATGACTGCAAGTGTGCCTCAAGGTTGAGAAGACACGGCACCACATCAGACAGATTGAAGTTGGTCGGTGTGGATTGCGAACGGCTTCAGCAACTTCACAAGCTGCGCTAGCTTAGCCGAGTCGCTGGTCAGCAAGTTGGTCGGAGTGGATTGCGAACAGCTCTAGCAGCTTCTCAAGTTGCTCTAGCTTGGCCCAGTTGCGCTCTGTGCTCACCCTCTGATTTCTTTCCTGTTAGCTAGTGATAGTGATGCACAAGCTAGACCAATTTGAAACAACAGCATCTACTGATCGCATCAAAAAAATATACCTGCAATAGAGCATGTTGGGAAATATGATAATGATTGCTTTTGGCTTAACACTGGTTATTAACACTAACACATTGGTTATTTTACACAAATGAGTGTTAACTTACACTTACAGAGTTAATTTAACACCTGAAACTAAAAATGTTACACTGAAAACTTTCCCAGAAATACTCATGTTGGAATTCTGGTCTGTGATTGAGAACGACTGATAAACAGAGAAGAGAGAAGAGAGGGAGGAAGAAGAGGATGAGGGGAGCTTGGAGAAAAACATGTATGCTAGAAGTTTCCTATGAGCCTAAAAAAATATCTAGAGAAATAATGAGTTAGCGCTGATGTACTTGCTAGTTAAGTGAATGAACCGTAAAACCACAACTAACCACAAGGCATACCATGCTAATATGGGCCTTTTTAAATCAGTGTGTGTGTGTGTTTGGAAGGAGGACAGTAGGACACCGTACATCTGGACAGACTACCCCCCAGAGATTTAGAGGGCTGAGGAGAGGTGGAAGAGGGAGAGGGGTAAGAGGGAGAGGGGTGGCGAAAGGAAAGGGGAAGGAAAAGTGAACGTGGGTGTGAGAAAAAACATTTGGCAGAAATTCTGTTGAATTTGATAGTGTTGCTGATTGGATGACACCATGGGAATCGAGAAAGAAAGAGCTAGAAAGAGTGAGGGAGAGAGTGAAGAGTTGCAACATTTTCTGCTCATCTGGATCTGCAGTATGGATTTACGTAAAGTGTTCCGACCCACCCGCGGGAGCTGTGTTTGGATCAACAGCAGGAAGCTTGCGATCCCGCCAGATGTTCTCTCCATACGCCCGTCGAGAATAACATAGTCAATAGATAAACAGATTTCTGTCTGAGGAACATTGGGCCTTTCAAAACAATTACGTATTTAGGATGCTCTATTTTGGGGTGGAAAAAAACCGACCTGGCCTGAAATATTGTGCCATAAGTTTGTCTTTCTCTCACATGTGTGTCCTGCCTTTAGGTTAATGTAAGTCCTGTGATACTGGTCAGTGGCTTGACTGTGCTCCAGCTGTGTTCTTTTTTCCTGTGTGTGTTTATCGCTTGTTTCTTGAGAGGGAAAAGACCTTGCTACTTACGTGCCTCCGGTTTGGTCTCCCTCTCAATCAGTGAGGCTAACACACACGCATATACTTACAAATCCTCTCTCCCTGGGCGGTCATGGTCAGTCAGGCCAGTGAGTCATCAGTCTCAGGAGGATGAACAGATTACTGGGTGGAAAAGACGTGTGGGATGGGGGGATTGGGAGAGTGGTGGGAATTGAAGATGAACTCCTCAGTGATTTCTATTCTTTCCTCCTGTTTGGATCATGGTGTTCCCGAGGTCTTCCCAAGGGAGGAAGGCTGGAATGCCGAGAGGGAGGTAGCGGCACTTACTGCTGTTTATCTTCCTGCTCCACCGTGTGTGTGTGTGTGTGTGTGTGTGAGTGTGATTGTGATTGTTTGCTAATGTAGATTGTTGGTTGAGAAGATCAGAGATCAGGGAACTAACCTCCAACAGACAGTATTGATATTATTTGGGGAAGTTTTATTAGTCGTAATGTACGGGATACATATGCTATACACCGTCCAAAGAAATGCTTACACACAGGTCACAGAAACAGCATATGCCTGACACCTGACTCCCCCATTGTAAAAATGCCTACATTTGTAGGAGGTGTTCGTGTGTGTAGTGTATGTGTTTTCATAGGGATCCCTGGGTGGGCTACTCCCAAGTTAATGCTCCTCTGCCCTCATTCTTCGAGTGTGTCAGGTATGCCCCTCTGTGTGTGTTCCTTCTCTGTGCCAGGCAGGGAGAGGATTAGATGATGGATAAGCACAGCGAAACCCCTCTATTCAGCCTGGTTTAAAGCTCAGTCTGATCTGCCATGGTACCACTAAAGCACATCTAGTTTTTTTTCCTCTGTCTCTCTCCCACACAGACTGACAATAGAAATACCTGCCTCTCTGTCTTCTCCCACATTATTAATTCTATACAGTTTATCAGTAATGTATTTAATATCACATATCCCAACTGCAGATCCACTCCATATGCAATTGGCCTTATCCATAGGATTCCATACTCTATAAGATCCACTATGCCAACAGAATGAAGGTCCACTCTGTTTACATGAGGCCTAGTCTGTAAGTTCAGCTATCCCAACAGAGTGGTTAGAGTGAACACGTCCCGAGGTATTGTGTTGACATTTATGGGTGAAGTGGGTGAAACCTAATCCTCAGCTGTAGTTAATGTGTAACGATGTAATACATCCCCTCGTCTGACACTTGGGCAGCAGAAAGGGTGGGGGTGTAAGGAGAGAGGGAAGGAGTAGGGGGATGTAGGGGAAGAAAAGGGTAATTGAGAGAGAGACTTTAGTCAAGCTCTTTGGGTCTTGACCTAGTCTACTAGCCCCCCGGTCATCCCTCCCCCTTGCCTCAGCCCTCTCTGGTGCTCTGCTGGTAATTATAAGGAGGCTGATGACTTAACTAGATCTGTTAAGCAATGTTCTGTGTTTTCACCTATTCTGCCATGCTCTGTCATTTTTAGACCCCATAAGTCACCCCAGCCTCTACTTACTAGAGCAGATATGGAGACCAGACCAGGATAAGGTTCAGGGGTCACAGTAACATCATTTATGAATCAGGCGGAATTGAAATGGGTGTCGTAGAGTTACCTGTGAGTAGCTCGGGGAAGTTTTTGTTACTGGAGTCTGTGACCAGGTGAGTAAATGGAAAGCACTGTTTGTGTAATTGTGTGTGTGAGTGTGTCAGACGGATGGGTATTTGAACTGGCCTAAGAAGGGAACATTTGCTTGGTTTGTGTCCAGTCTCTAACACAACTTAGGGACCTCTCCATGGCAACTATCAAAATTCACATCGGTCATGAGCCATTTCTCTGATGTTCTGTTTATAAATAATACTTTTTCAAATGTTACAGATAAACAGCACGTCTGTTTCTCCTCTGCCCCACATCTCCCATCAGTTTAGTTCATGACTAGCTTATTATCTATGTTGTGTGTTTCCAGAACACATTGGCTAGGTCTCAAGTCATTAACCTGTGACATTATTAAGTAGTTGTAACCTTTTCATGCTCTTTAGGGAATGTGAAGGTCATGGCTCGTCATTAGGGATATTTCTCTGTTACCTTTCAACTTTCAGAATCACCAGGCAGATTCCCAGGCTCTATCTTTTTTTGTAATTTAGCATACACTTATGCAGTGCATACATTTTAATTATTTTTTTGTACGGATCCCCCATGGGAATCGAACCCACAACCCTGGCGCTACACAGGACTAAATATCACCATACAAATAAAATCAAATGAATAGAAGCTTTCTGGCTGCACAGATTTGTAATGCCTGCCTTACACAGCACAAACTGTTCTGTTGATGAATTGACAGCTGTCTGGATGTCTTTCTTGAGATCTGTCCTTCATAAGCCAGCACTCTGTTTCTGTTTTGTTTTTGGCTTGTTTGTGCAGCTGTTTGTCTGTGAAGCTCAGAGAATGCAGTGAATAAGGAGGGAGTGATAACTTACACACACATACACACAACCCCCTACGCCCCACACCCCTCACGTGTGTAACTGGGTCACATGGTGAGCTCATGGGGTTAGCCCAGGGTTAGCGGTTTAGGTTCAGATGGGGAGGACCAGAGGTGAACCTCCTGACTTTCTGTCCCCTCTGAGAGAGATGTTTCCCCCTGTCCCTCCCTTCCCCTCTGAGAGAGATGTTTCCCCCTGTCCCTCCCTCCCCCTCTGAGAGAGATGTTTCCCCCTGTCCCTCCCTTCCCCTCTGAGAGAGATGTTTCCCCCTGTCCCTCCCTTCCCCTCTGAGAGAGATGTTTCCCCCTGTCCCTCCCTCCCCCTCTGAGAGAGATGTTTCCCCCTGTCCCTCCCTTCCCCTCTGAGAGAGATGTTTCCCCCTGTCCCTCCCTTCCCCTCTGAGAGAGATGTTTCCCCCTGTCCCTCCCTTCCCCTCTGAGAGAGATGTTTCCCCCTGTCCCTCCCTTCCCCTCTGAGAGAGATGTTTCCCCCTGTCCCTCCCTCCCCCTCTGAGAGAGATGTTTCCCCCTGTCCCTCCCTTCCCCTCTGAGAGAGATGTTTCCCCCTGTCCCTCCCTCCCCCTCTGAGAGAGATGTTCCCCCTGTCCCTCCCTTCCCCTCTGAGAGAGATGTTTCCCCCTGTCCCTCCCTTCCCCTCTGAGAGAGATGTTTCCCCCTGTCCCTCCCTTCCCCTCTGAGAGAGATGTTGCCCCTGTCCCTCCCTTCCCCTCTGAGAGAGATGTTTCCCCCTGTCCCTCCCTTCCCCTCTGAGAGAGATGTTTCCCCCAGTCCCTCCCTCCCCCTCTGAGAGAGATGTTTCCCCCTGTCCCTCCCTTCCCCTCTGAGAGAGATGTTTCCCCCTGTCCCTCCCTCCCCCTCTGAGAGAGATGTTTCCCCCTGTCCCTCCCTTCCCCTCTGAGAGAGATGTTTCCCCCTGTCCCTCCCTCCCCCTCTGAGAGAGATGTTTCCCCCTGTCCCTCCCTCCCCCTCTGAGAGAGATGTTTCCCCCTGTCCCTCCCTTCCCCTCTGAGAGAGATGTTTCCCCCTGTCCCTCCCTTCCCCTCTGAGAGAGATGTTTCCCCCTGTCCCTCCCTTCCCCTCTGAGAGAGATGTTTCCCCCCTGTCCCTCCCTTCCCCTCTGAGAGAGATGTTTCCCCCTGTCCCTCCCTTCCCCTCTGAGAGAGATGTTTCCCCCTGTCCCTCCCTTCCCCTCTGAGAGAGATGTTTCCCCCTGTCCCTCCCTCCCCCTCTGAGAGAGATGTTTCCCCCTGTCCCTCCCTCCCCCTCTGAGAGAGATGTTTCCCCCTGTCCCTCCCTTCCCCTCTGAGAGAGATGTTTCCCCCTGTCCCTCCCTTCCCCTCTGCGAGAGATGTTTCCCCCTGTCCCTCCCTTCCCCTCTGAGAGAGATGTTTCCCCCTGTCCCTCCCTTCCCCTCTGAGAGAGATGTTTCCCCCTGTCCCTCCCTTCCCCTCTGAGAGAGATGTTTCCCCCTGTCCCTCCCTTCCCCTCTGAGAGAGATGTTTCCCCCTGTCCCTCCCTTCCCCTCTGAGAGAGATGTTTCCCCCTGTCCCTCCCTTCCCCTCTGAGAGAGATGTTTCCCCCTGTCCCTCCCTTCCCCTCTGAGAGAGATGTTTCCCCCCTGTCCCTCCCTTCCCCTCTGAGAGAGATGTTTCCCCCTGTCCCTCCCTCCCCCTCTGAGAGAGATGTTTCCCCCTGTCCCTCCCTTCCCCTCTGAGAGAGATGTTTCCCCCTGTCCCTCCCTTCCCCTCTGAGAGAGATGTTTCCCCCTGTCCCTCCCTTCCCCTCTGAGAGAGATGTTTCCCCCTGTCCCTCCCTCCCCCTCTGAGAGAGATCATTTCCCCCTGTCCCTCCCTTCCCCTCTGAGAGAGATCATTTCCCCTTCCGTCACCCTCCATGACTGGGCCCCTTCAAATAGCTTTGTTCCTTCAATATAATTGTTATTACCATTAGTCCATTATGTTGCTTTGGGGGCCTTTGCCACGCCTAAAACACTGTTTTCCCTTAAAAAATATATGGGGAAACACTGTAAGTTGTGTGTTGAAGCTGAGGTGAGTTTGGATGGACATAGACATACCTAAAGTAGAAAAGAGTCAAATCATCTCCATGTTTTGTCAGTGTTATGTTTTTAAAGTGGTAGACATACTAACCACCCAGCCCATGTCTAGAAAAATAGAGCAACATTTATAATTTTGCTGTACAGAACATGCGGATACTGATACATGTTGAAAGGTCTGCTAGTGTAATATGGTTTAGTGGTCACCCCTTCTGTTGTCTGGACTATAAGGTCACACACTCAAGCCTGACTGGTATATGGTTACTGTACTTTGCAACACACACACACACACACACACACACACACACACACACACACACACACACACACACACACACACACACACACACAAACTGGTGTATAGTTACTTTACCATACATCAGATATGTTATTAGTTCTTATGGAAGCATGGTGATTTGTGAGAGCAGATTCCTGTTATGGTCCTTCTCTCTGTCATGTGAGTGACTGTAGGCTCTAATTCACACGACCTGAGAACGCTGACGTAGCCATGACTGGTTCTTTATTCTGCTTTCCTTAAAGAACAGATGCTCGATTCATTTCTCTCAACGTTGCCCTACTTTTTGTTGTTGCCCTGTCGGCTTATTGGACTATTCATTTATTCAGCTTGATATGATTCTATTATATTGCAGATTTCCTGAGTGCTCTGTGGTGGTATCTGACAAGCTAAGCCATTCATATAATGGTATATACTTACTTTATATTTCTATCTCTGACATGTACAGTATTGTCTTATAATACGCCCTCTATGCATTGTTGAGCCAGTGTGAAGGCAGATGTATCATTTTAACTGAACCTAGATCAGAGCCACATCAATCCCTGTCATCTCTATTCCCATCGCCTTCAACAAAGAACAGGCATGAGAACAGTGGTGCATGTCAGTTGTAGTGGGCGCTAATGTCATAATGTAGGGTTGTAGACTGGGTGTATGTGATCACTAGGGCCGGGATGATATACTAGGGCTGGGAATTGCCAGGGACCTCACGATACGATATTATCACGATACTTAGGTGCCAAACTCGCAGCTCACGATTCTGTATGTATTGTGATTTCATGTTCAAAACATATTACTCTGTATGTCTGCTGCAGAGAGACGAGAGAGCATGAGAATTTATTTTGATCAGTCATTGCAATAAAAGCAAGGTGTGGACTCGAGTCACATGACTTGGATTGGAGTCTGACTCGTGTCACAAATGTGATGACTTGACTTGATAGAAAATAAAACAACTCGAGACTTGACTTGAAGCCTTGCAAAAAAAAAGCAGTCGCAAAAAAAAGAATTGATTGGCTAGTAAAATGCACACTCTGCCCTCTGATTGGACCAGAAATCTATCAATCAATTCTGCGCTAATGTGGTGAACTACATTAGCGCAGTGAGAAGGTTTTGGGGGAGTCCTGTGAAACTGAAGGGGAAAAGACATAAAAAATTCATACATCCGAGGTGTACAGTTAATTTGGAAAGTACTCAGACCGCTTTACTTTGTCCACATTTTGTTACGTTACAACATTATTCTAAAATGGATTACATTTTTCCCTCATCAATATACAAATAATACCCCATAATGCAACGTTCGTCTGATGAAGAAGGAATGGACCAAAGCGCAGCGTTTTACGTGTTCATCATATTTATTGCATATTGCATATCTATCTGAACAATAGAACAAAAATAACAAAGTGAGAAACGAACAGTTCTGTAAGGTAATTAAAACTATACAGAAAACATAGAAATAAAGAAACTAGAATGCCCACCCTAGTCACAACCTGGCCTAACCAAAATGGAGAATAAAAACCTCTCTATGGCCAGGGCGTGACAGTACCCCACCCCCAAAGGTGCGGACTCCGGCCGCAAAACCTGACTCTAAAGGGGAGGGTCCGGGTGGGCCTCCTTAATGGCGGCAGCTGTGGTGCGGGACATAGACCCCCCCCCTCCGCCTCTGGCTCCCCCCACTTTGGGGGCGCCTCTGGTGCGGGGACCCTCGCCGCCGACCCCGGACTGGGGACCCTCGTAGCGGGCCCCGGACTGGGCACCCTCGTTGTGGGCCCCGGATTGAGCACCCTCGTTGCAGGCCCCGGACTGGGCACCCATGTTGGATGATCCGGACTGGAGACCGTCGCTGGAGGGAGGAGACGCAGAGACAGCCTGGTGCGCGGGGCTGCCACAGGGCCCATCAGGCTGGGGAGACCTACAGGAGGCCTGGTCCTTAGAGGAGGCACAGGAAGAACCGGGCTGTGGGGGAGATCTGGTGCGCAGCCTTGGCACCACTCCTCCAGGCTGAATTCCCACTTTAGCCCGGCACCTCCAGAGTGCAGGCACAGGTCGAACCGGGCTGTGGGGGAGCACTGGAGATCTGGTGCTTACCACTCGCACCTCTCCACTTGGCCGAATGCCCACTTTAGCCCGGCACGGGCGGAGCGCAGGCATAGGACCGACTGAGCAGTCACAGCGCACCGGAAACACAGTGCACAGAGCCGGCGCAGGATACCCTGGGCCGAAACGGCGCACCGGAGACCAAGCGCGCTGAGCTGCCACAATCTGCCCTGGCTGGATGCCCACTCTAGCGTGGCACTTGCGAAGGGCTGGCATATAGCGCACCGGGTTATAAGCCTGCACTGGAGACACTGTGCGCTTTACCGCATAACACGGTGCCGGACCAGTACCACGCTCCCACCGGTAAGCACGGGGAGTCGCCGATATTCCCCAGCCTGTCTCCAGGGTCCCTCTCCGTCCAGGATTTCCCAAGTCCATGAATCCTGAACCCTCTGCTCCTCCTTACCACGCTGCTTGGTCCGCTTGTGGTGGGTAGTTCTGTAATGCTCGTCTGATGAAGAAGGAGTGGACCAAAGCACAGCGTTGGAAGGTGTTCATGATATTTATTGCAGTCTGAACACTAGAACAAAAATAACAAAGCATGAAATGAACAGTTCTGTAAGGTAACTATACAGAAAACATAGAAATAAGGAAACTAGAATGCCCACCCTAGTCACACCCTGGCCTAACCAAAATAGAGAATAAAAACCTCTCTATGGCCAGGGCGTGACACATAATGACAAAGCAAAAACAGGTATTTTTTTGCCGTGTGTGTGTGTGTGTGTATATATATATATATATATACCTGAAATATCACATTTACATAAGTATTCAGACCCTTTACTCAGTACTTTGTTGAAGCACATTGGCAACGGTTACATCCTCGAGTCTTCTTGGGTATGACGCTACAAGCTTGGCAAACCTCTGGAGTATCTTCCATTCTTCTCTGCAGATCCTCTCAAGCTCTGTCAAGTTGGATGGGAAGCGTCACTGAACAGCTATTTTCAGGTCTCTCCAGAGATGTTTGAGCAGGTTCAAGTCCGGGCTCTGGCTGGGCCACTCAAGGACATTCAGAGACTTGCCTTGTCTTGGCTGTGTGCTTAGGGTCGTTGTCCTGTTGGAAGGTGAACCTTCGCCAAGTCTGAGTTCCTGAGCACTCCGGAGAAAGTTTTCCGCAAGGATATCTCTGTACTTGCTCCGTTCATCTTTGCCTCGATCTTGACTAATCTCCCAGTCCCTGCCAATGAAAAACATCCCCACAGCATGATGCTGCCACCACCATGCTTCACTGTAAGGATGGTGCCAGGTTTCCTCCAGACGCTTGGCATTCAGGCCATAGAGCTCAATCTTGGTTTTATCAGACCAGAGAATCTTGTTTCTCATGGTCTGAGAGTCATTAGGTGCCTTTTGGCAAACTCCAAGCAGGCTGTCATGTGCCTTTTACTGAGGAGTGGCTTCCGTCTGGCCACTCTACCATAAAAGGCCTGATTGGTGGAGTGCTGCAGTGATGGTTGTTGTTCTGGAACTATTGACTTTTTTCCCCCTTCACTAGACGATACAAGTATTGCGATACTCGTCAGTATCGTGGCAAGGAAACAAAACACAAAGTGAATTTGACTTATTTAGGAAAACAGCTTTTTCTTGGAAACAAACATCATTATGTTTTCATCCAGACTAGAGCACCCAATATTTAATATACAGCAGGTATTTTTAAGGACCAAGAAGTTTGATCTGATTTGTGTTTTCTTTTTTGCCATGGCAAAAAATACACAGCCCTAGTAATGACTACAGGTAAAGACAAACAGGGGAACTGGCAGCCCTGACTAAGCATCTAAGAGATGTGGCTGATATGGTAATAGTTTTAATGGTAATCAGCTGTGTTGTTCTGTAGTGGTGGCTGGAGGGGTCTGGGAGAGATAGGGAAATGGAGGAAGTTATGAAGCATCTCTCTCCCTCTCGCCCTCTGTCTGTTTACACTACCACTTGCTTTCCTTAGAGGCTTTGTTTTGACCTTTTTGTTTCCATGTGAACCTGGTCCCATGTCAGAGGTGATTGCGTCAGGGTAATTCCTTCCATGGCAACAAACACCTTCCTTACATGACCAGAAAAAGCCCTTGGGTGTTTTGTTGGGAAATGGAACAATGTATGTGGGCAAACACACACACACTTCTGGACAATGGAACTGCTTCTGTAGCTACGGTCCAAATGGCCTAGCAGACACCTGTATACTCCCATATGGAGTCACTGAGTCAGCCCATTAGTGTGTTCCTCTTTCTCCCTCTAAGTACCTCTCTGGCTTCAGTAGAGTTCTTCTTCATTTCAATAGATCTCCCAGATGGTTCCTTGGATAAATATTTAAACTGGTGGTTTCTTGGCCAGTCCTGGTCAACCACAAGGATTTCAGAAGTGTCTTAATGATGTTCTGATATTACCTTCTTGGACAATCCAAAACAGGGTCTGTTGAAGCCGTAACTCCCATAAAAAGGACATGTTTTTTACTGTCAAATCCCTCTTGATTCCACATCTCACATATTGGCTAACTTCTGCAATCCAGGAGTAGCTAATACCAGAGGACTGTTGCCAAATCCTTTATTCTGTGGTGTATTTATTATGTCTTGCAATGGAAACCATTTACAGTTATAAGAACCAAACAGAAGCAAACAGAGAAAATGGAATGAAACGGAGGGACCTACCTGAATATGTCAAGTAGAAACTCTTGTTTTCGTTGCGAAACGTTTTCCATTTTGAGTAAACGGTTTAGATTAAACGTTTTGCAACAGAATCTGCGTAATGAATACACCTCTGGTGTGATCATTGAAAGTAAACATGGGTGTTGGTCTGACATAACCTCTTGTCACACACTCGCTGACCTGAAGTTCCCGCCTCCTCCTCCTTGTTTGGGAGATGGGATACTTCCTGTATGGGATCAAAACACACATTATTTTTTAAATGTTTTGCTGAAAGAGACAGAGTGAGTGAGAGAGAACATGAGATACAGATTGTGTAAGAGAAAGGTAGGTAAAGTAATAGATTCATTCATGTGAGTGCTTGTTTGGTAGGGGGTCTCTCCCAAGTCACAGAGGTCACTGACACACACCCAGACACTCCTCATGTGCTCCCTTTTCCAGATTCCAGAGCTTTCTAAAAGGAGAGTGAGGCAGACCCTTCTCCTCTTTGCCAGCTTAAAAGCCAAGGATAAGGGGCCTTCCCACTTAAGAAAGAAGGGCTTTCTCCTTCCTTTAGTCCACATCCTACATTCTACAGTAGATACTACTATACAGTCACACAGGAAGACAAGCCAGAGACAGAGCAGGGGTACTCAGACTCTCTCAAGCCTGCAGTAGCTCAAAGAGAGGGTTGGCTCGCTCAATAAAACAAAACAGCTCTCTCCCTCTCTCAATACCCTATTTGTTCATAGAGAGAAAGAGCAGACTCCAGAAATGCTGCTGTCCTCCTAAGCCACCCACTTGCTCCTTCATAGACTCTATTTCAAGAGAAAGAGAGAGACAAAGAGAGACAGCGATTACAAGAGAGCGCAGAAGCAACAGTATCTCACCTTCACATCGCACACTGTAGGGAGAGTAATCGCCAGTTTGTAGGTCAAGTGCTGAGAGTTTCACTGGGGATGATGGTGCTTCAGCTTCAGCCTCTTCTGATTTACTGGTGTTTTATAGGTCACACAACTCTCCATTATTCAGAGAACAGTCTCACAACACTGAAAACATACACAGATGCTAGTGTGTGTGTGTGTGTGTGTTTTATTTGGCCAGTGCAACTTTTATATAGAAGTGTGTATCAGTTTTATGAGTAATTTATTTGAGAACAATGTGTGTGGGTGTGTGTTTGTGTATGTGTGTGCGTATTAGTGTGTGTTGTATTCCTGTAGGATTGTTAAGGAATGTTTATTATTTTATTGTGTGCAACAATAACCGCCCAAAAGTAATGATGCGTAGGCACACAAACAGACCTCTATACAGCATCCATCACGCACATACTAACATGGACAAGCGCGCACAAACACTTACACGTATAGGGCCGTGACGGTCATGGAGTTTTGGATGACGGTTATTGGCCAGCCAAATGACCGCAGTCACCGTAATAACTGAGTAGAAGAAAAGAAAGATATATACACTATATTTGTTGTGAATATGTGGTGTCTGTTGATTCTACTCAACTGACATTACAAATAATACATTCTATAGATGCAGTAAAAAAGTCAATGGAACTCGACCAAAACAATGGAAATGTCATGGAAACGTGTGGGGGAAAGATGCATGTGGGGACCTTTATGGAAAATGTGTTTTTGGAACTCTTCATGTGACATTTTACATGTGAAAACAAAAATGAGTCGCTATGATACACACACACAGACAGACAGTACTTTTAACATAGTGTTTTCAACTGAAATATTTGACACACATGACTACATTGTGTATGTCTATTTATATTATTTCACCTGCATTTCTGCACGTTGGACTTCAAAGTAAATCTCAGCTTGTTAAGAATTCACAAGAAAAACTATATCACATTGATTCAGGACTAACATTGAAACAAGATAATATGCCCCACCAACATTAGACAACTATACAGAACTTTTTTTTTAATATTTTGAATCTTTATTCAACTAGGAAATGACAGCCTAGGAACAGTGGGTTAACTGCCTTGTTCAGGGACAGAATGACTGATTTTTACCTTGTCAGCTCTGGGATTCAATCTTGCAACCTTTCGGTTACTAGTCCAACGCTCTAACCACTAGGCTACCTGCCGCCCCAATAGCCACAAATTGCTGAAATAAGTCAATTTAAGTCAATGACGAGAGTAGTCAGATTAACTTATAACTAAAACAACAGTGCAGAAGAGTGCCATTTGTAATGAATGTGTAGGTGAATGCTACAACAAAGATCAGTGCACCTCAAATCCGAAGGATGTGAGTTCAAAAAGCTATAGTATATTAAGGATAACTTTTTTAAATGTTTCACTATTTACATTTTGGACAGTCTGCAGCTCTTCAAAACTGGAATCCTATAGATAAAACATGTACACAACACTTATTAGGATTGTATTGTAATGTTCAGTACACGATCTTCTATGTATAACCAATAAGGATTTTCATGCAGAAGAGGCGAGTATAACACGTCTAAATTCCATACACAACATTTTCATAGCGATAGCTCTCGAGAATCAAGGTGCCATCCCAGTAATGTTATTAGCCAACTAGTATAGCTAGGAGTCAGAAAGGCAAAGGGTTGAATGTATGCCAAAGCCAAGGTTATTTTCCATGAATGCAGTGCTAGGATTATCAAAATAACACTTCTACAATCAATACATCTTTGTAGCCATAGCTCTCAAAAGTCAAGGTGCCATCCCAATCTCCTCATTGCCCCCCCCCCCCAGCAAAATTAGCCTACATTTACGACTTCTAAATGTTATGTAAAGAAAACTGCCAAATATATCCAAATTGGACTTTAGTAACCACATTGTGGGACTGTTACAATACATAAATCATGACAAATTTGACGAAAATCCACTTTGTTGGATCAGATTTGTTGAATATCCGGCATCCCTGTTCCATCCACACGGTCTGTGTTCCATTGACCACTTTACTGCATCTATTCATAGGTTGCACATCTGTCACTCGGTCGCACCATGTCTTTTTCGTTATGTGTCGGACCCCAGTAAGACTAGCTGTCGCCATTGTTATGAACGTTCTCAAGCCGCTCCCTGCCGGCAGCGCCATAGTGGTGCCCTAAAGTGGTGATAAGCCCAGTCATTCTGGACGAATACTAGCTACTATTTCATCTAAATTACACAGTCTGGAAATACAATGACATTGCCAAAGTAGTCAAATATTTAGTAGGAAATAACTTTGCCAGCTTTACCATATTGGTCAAATTTACTTTAGACAGATGGCAATGTTGTCATTAGCTAGCAAAGTTTGTCAAGAATAGCTAGCAATGCTAACGTTAGCTAGCCACAATCCGGTGGCCTCGATTTTAGATTGCTAACGTTATAACCTAAACTCACATAAACTCGTACATCGCCTTGGGCCGTACAATTGCCCTTATTTTAGTGCCCCAAAAACGTAATACATCCAGATCAACTGTAATGTCAATACCATTGTAAAGCACAATTTCTCCCCTTTCCAACAGAATCAATTACATGACCTAAATGCTGCCCGTTTCTGCATAATTCAAGCAGGAAATTAGTCCCGTTGGGTCTCTGAACAGGCAGTGGCTCGGGTGATTGTTGTCCTTGATGATCTTTATGGCCTTCCTGTGACATCGGTTGGTGTAGGTGTCCTGTAGGTGAAATTAGGTTTAAAACAGCAAAAGAAAACTCTGGCCCATGCAAAATGTGTAGAATTACGGGAAATTAGCTTTTAAACTGCTAAATGTTCTCGCCACCAACAAGAGAGGTGTGAACAGTTGCGAGGGTTGCGAGGTGGGGGTTTATTACTACACTGATAAATTACATTATCCATCCGGATCTGCCACCTAGGACATTTGTGTGACCAGAGCTTCTTAAATAGTTATTGTGTAGCCCTACGTTAGTGCCTTATTGCAAACAGGATGCATGTTTTGGAATATTTTTTATTCTGTACAGGCATCCTTTTCATTATGTACAGTAATTTAGGTTGGTATTGTGGAGTAACTACAATGTTGTTGATCCATCCTCAGTTTTCTCCAATTACAGCCATTAAACTCTGTTTTAAAGTCCCCATTGGTGAGCCTGATGGGGAGTTTCAGCGATGAGACAAGATTAAATAACAATAATAATAATAAAATCAAGTCCCCATTGGCTTCATGGTGAAATCCCTGAGCTGTTTCCTTCCTCTCCAGCAACTGAGTTAGGAAGAATGCCTGTATCTTTGTAGTGACTGGGTGTATTGATACACCATCCAAAGTGTAATAACTTCACCCTGCTCAAAGCGATATTCATTGTATTTGTTTTAAACCATCTACCAATAGGTGCCCTTCTTTGCAAGGTTTTGGAAAACCTCCCTGGTCTTTGTGGTTGAATCTGTGTTAGAAATTTACTGCTCGACTGAGGGACCTTACAATTATCTGTATGTGTGGGGTACAGAGATTAAGTAGTCATTCACAATCATTTTAAACACTCTTATTGCACACAGAGTGAGTCCATGCAACTTATTATGTGACTTGTCAAACATATTTTAACTACTGAACTTATTTAGGCTTGCCATAACAAAGGGGTTGAATATTTATTGACTGAAGACATTTCAGCTTTTCATTTTTTATAAATTTGTAAAGCATAATTCTACTTTGACATTATGGTTTATTGTGTGTAGGCCAGTGACACAAAATCTCAATTTAATCCATTTTAAATTCCGTCTGTAACACAACAAAATGTGTAAAATGTAATTGGGTATGAATATTTTCTGAAGGCAGTATATACAGGGTCAGTTCCAATATCATATTTACAATGTGCAGGGATACTGGAGTGATAGAGGTAGAAACAGTGCCTTCGGAAAGTATTCAGACCCCTTGACTTTTTCCAAATTTTGTTAGGTTACAGCCTTATTCTAAAATTTATTAAATAGTTTAAATAGTTTTTCCCCCTCATCAATCTACACACAATACCCCATAATGACAAAGCAAAAACAGGGTTTTAGGCAGTTTTTTTTGTGCTATTTTCTTTTCTGAAATATTACATTTACATAAGTATTCAGACCCTTTACTCAATACTTTGTTGAAGCACCTTTGGCAGAGATTACAGCTTCAAGTCTTCTTGGGTATGACGCTACAAGCTTGGCACACCTGTATTTGGGGAGTGTTGCTGCATAGCCATTTGCAGGTCTCTCCAGAGATACTCAAATTGGGTTCCATTTTCCTCTGCAGATCCTCTCAAGCTGTGTCAGGTTGGATGGGGAGCGTTGCTGAACAATTATTTTCAGGTCTCCGGAGATGTTTGATCGTGTTCAAGTGTGGCTGGGCCACTAAAGAACATTCAGAGACTTGTTCTGAAGCCACTCCAGCATTGTCTTGGCTGTGTGCTTAGGGTCATTGTCCTGTTGGAAGGAGAACCTTTGCCCCAGTCTGAAGTCCTGAGCGCTCTGAAGCAGGTTTTCATCAAGGCTCTCTCTGTACTTTGCTCTGGTCATCTTTCCCTCGATCCTGACTAGACTCCCAGTCTCTGCCGCTGAAAAACATCCCTACAGCATGATTCTGCCACCACCATGCTTCACTGTAAGGATGGTGCCAGGTTTCCTCCAGACGTGACGTTTGGCATTCAGGCCGAAGAGTTCAATCTTGGTCTCATCAGACCAGAGGATCTTGTTTCTCATGGTCTGAGAGTCTTTAGGTGCCTTTTGACAAACTCCAAGTCGGCTGTCATTTTACTGAGGAGTGTCTTCCGTCTGGTCACTCTACCATAAAGGCCTGATTGGTGGTGCTGCAGAGATGGTTGTCCTTCTGGAAGGTTCTCCCATCTCCACTATTGGGTTCTTGGTCCCCTCCCTGACCAATGCCGTTCTCCCCTGATTGCTACAGGGGTTCTTCCTTTAAAAGTTGGGGTGTACTGCAGCACAGCTTGCGGGAAGACATTGTTGCCAGAATGACGCAATTTACCACAATCTGCCACCATCTACCACAAACGGTTGCGCCATAAGCTCCAAACTTTTAAAGGAAGAACCACTGTAAGTTTGGCCGGGCAGCCAGCTCTATGAAGAGTCTTGGTGGTTCCAAACTTCTTCCGCTTAAGAATGATGGAGGCCACTGTGTTCTTGGGGACCTTCAATTCTGCAGAAATGTTTTGGTACCCTTCCCCAGATCTGTGCCTCAACACAATCCTGTCTCGGAGCTCTACGGACAATTCCTTCGACCTCATGGCTTGGTTTTTGCTCTGACATGCACTGTCAACTGTGGGACCTTAAATAGACAGGTGTGTGCCTTTCCAAATCATGTCCAATCAAAAGAGTTTAACACAGGTCGAATAAGGCTGTTTGTAACAACATTTGGAATAAAACTTTCCGAAGGCACTGTATGTAGAAGGGTAAAGTGACTAGTCATCAGGATGTATGAAAAACAGAGTAGTAGCAGTGTAAATTAATACGATTGTGTGTGTGTAGAGTCAGTATAAATGTGTGTGCATGATATGTGTGTTGGAGTGTGTGTGTGTTTCATTGACTCATGTTGATGGTGGTGACCGCAAGTGTTCTGTAGTTATTACCTTAACACCCTCAAATTATTCTCAATGAATTGCAATAGGTTTGTTTAATGGAATATGGGATTTCCATCAGCCACATTCTCTCTCTCTCGTGAGTCTGTTATGTAGGGAAATGTTCTAAAGTGGTCCGTACTAGCTGCAGTTTTCTTGACATCTGGCAAACATATGAGGTTTCTTTATTCACACACACACTGATGGCTACACTGTGAGCGGGTCAGAAGGCCTGAGAATTTCTCTAAAACAATTGTTACATTTTCTCTAAGGAATGAGGGGGAATTTGGCATGTGATAATTCCTGGACTTGCCTCGGACAGTTGTGTGTGTGTGTTTCTACAGTATATTTGTCTCGTACACTAATGGTTCCTACAGTAGAGTGCTCCTACTTTATCTACCATGTCCAGTGACATGTTAAAGAGCCAGTTTCCATGTCAATGCCATATGTTATCCTTCCTGTCCACAACTCTCTCCTATGGGTTTTAACAATGGACATTGGATTGTTTTGTATCAGGGAATCTCCACATTCATTTTTACGAGCAGGTCATTATGAGTAGATTGGCTTTGTTGTCAGTCACACATGTTTTGTCGTGGTGATTACACATTGGGCCAGTAGTTATCCTGACCATGTGACCTGACCAGGGGAAACGCAGGGCCTTAGTTCTACCGGGTCTTCTTTGACCTGGACCTGTGTCCCAGTCACATGTTAATATTGTGGTCATGTGTGAACATAGTGGTGACTGCTTGGTACGTTCATTAACCTGGCTGTGTGTGTGACTGGCAGGTGCATGTGTGACTGGCAGGTGCATGTGTGACTGGCAGGTGCATGTGTAACTGGCAGGTGCATCTGTAACTGGCAGGTGCATGTGTGACTGGCAGGTGCCTGTGTGACTGGCAGGTGCATGTGTGACTGGCAGGTGCATGTTTGACTGGCAGGTGTGCATGTGAAGCTGTTTCTGTGGTCATGTGTGTGACATGATTACACTTGTATTTTTTACATTGTGGCTCAGCGCTTTCCTGGTTATTGGTCAGAACCATGCACATCAGTATAATTATAGGACCAGTTACAGGCAGTAGACTATAAATGTGTGTGTGTCTTGTTTTTGATTCTTCATTATTTTTCTTTCATGTGGCAAGGTTTTTCAATGCATACTGCAGAAGCATCTGGTGTGTGGGTGTGTGCGTGATGGTCCAGGTTATAAGAAGCAAATCAACACGGAGATTGTTAAATTAACACTGAAAGTATGAACCCGTATAGACACTGGGGAGTGTTACAGCCATAGGTTATTTCCAGTAGGCGTGGCTTATTAGGGGCGTGGCTTTTCAAATTATTTTTGAGCTACCTGTGAGAGTAAATGTCATTCCTGTTGATTTTGTTAAGTTTTATACACAACAATATAACATTAAATATTCTGATGGAAAAAAATTACAATTATTATTTGCAACAAAGTGGTTGCCATATCACATTGGGCGTTGCATAGGCTTTTCAGGACTGCATAAACTTCTATAAGCTTCATTAAAGCTACGAAGGTGTCAGTGTTTGACCATAACATGATAACAAGTCAACAGAATGGATGAACTGGAATGACGTTAGTTCTCATGGGTGGCCAAAAATAACTTCCTGAAAGCCACGCCCCTACTAAGCTAAGCCACCAGTCTTCTGCTCTGACCCGCTGAGTCATATCTCAGCAAACCAACCCTGCTATTTTTAATTGAACACTGTTCAGTGTCTATACGGGTCAGCAGTTTCATAGTTAATTTAACCCTAGAGAATTTGCTGTGTACATATTCCTGCAATGTAGATGAATACCTTCTACCCCCTAGCCCGAGAGACATGTTTTACATTTCAATGGTGGGTTTCTTTCTGCTGTGTGTGTACTCTGTTTCTGCTATGTAAAGTCACTAAGGGAAACAGGAGCTAGCTGTACAGTCCAGTGTACGTTTCCCATGTCTTTATTGAGTTTAACCAGAGGAAATGTAAGATTTATGTCTGTATTTAAGAACTAATGTACGTCTTTAATCATGGTTGCAATGCTACTTAGCCATATGATGTGTGACTCGTTTTCTGTGTATTGATTTCGGCAGAGAGAAGCCAGCCTCTGCACACTGTGCCAAGCCAAGCACGCACAAGAATGACACAAATGGCACGGCACAAGACACACACTGTTTACTGAACCAGTAGTACCAGCCAGTAGCCTTGTCTTCCAAGTAAGGCAGTGAGATCCTCCTGCACTTGTTTTCTCTCCTCCCTCCTCTCCCCCTTTCCTCCTGCTCTCTTCTCTTCTTCCCGCCCAACTCCAGAGAAGGCTAGGAATGTCATGCTGCATATCCCAGCCAGTCAGAGTGGGTAAAGGAAATATTCTCTTCTCCTCCCAGGCTGTCTACAGTTTGTGGTTACAGACAGTGTGGTCAACACAGCTGATGGTTTGAAATCAGTTGTAGACAGTTGAATGGTGTTGGTTGGTTGTGGTAATTTTACAAGTATATGACCTCATCAATCATACGTCAATCAATTACAATGAGGGAAAATGAGGGAAAAGTGACCATAAAAAGATATTAGAGTGAAAAGAGATTTTCTGGACTTTTAATAAAAGTGGTTGGATTGGAGACAAAGCATTGTTGGCGTGGGTTAGAATCAGAATGTTTGGAGCTGGTAACCTCAATAACCCCTTCTGTGGGCATTGTGTCTAGCACACACACACACCCACACAGCCTCCTTGATCTTCCTACTATCCCAAATCTGCTAGTCACCTGTGTGGAGAGGTGGAGCGTGCTGTACAGACCATAAAAACATCTCTGGAAAAGAGACATGGACCATAGCAGAGCACTGTTGGCATACCGAGCCACACCATTGGAGCATGTATTCTCTACAGCACAACTGCTAATAGGGAGATATCTGTGCACAAGCCTACCACAAACAACAACCAAACTGGATCCCTAGTGGCCGGATGTGCAGGCTTTCCGCAAAATGGATGAGGAAGGAAGGGGGAAGCAAGCAAAGAACTACAACCATCACCACCGCTCAAGATCACTACCAGAACTCACATCTGGACAGGAAGTTTGGATCACTACAGAACAAACTCCAGGATCAGTTCTGAGAACAGCCCCAACACTGAGATCCTATTTGGTAGAGACTGACATGGGCGTATTCAGGAGTAATAGAATTCACCTCTGTCCTACTGGTGATCCCCCAGTGCTTTCACTAGATCAGGCAGGGTTTCAAAAGCTCTAGAAAGGCTGGACTTGTAAAGACTGAAAAGAAATCTAAGTTCAGTATCCTCAGAAAAGGAACAGTTCAAATGAGAACAGAACAGTGCTAAGCTAAAAGGAGGAGATGTAGCATGATGAACTACACTACCCACAATGCTCTGGAACGATATCCGGTGTTATTTTTAGGAAACTGTTTAGTAAGTTAACACTATGGTGTCCCGTCTCTATATTCTTACAGGATTCGAACATGTCGCAGCAGTGTGTAGAAGGGAGATTCCAGATGGGAGAAATGTGCAGGAAGGCTTGGTTAGAGGGAGTGTACAGTTGGGATAGAGATAGCACTGTGTGTGAACTCTGTGAGAAAGGGACAGATTGGTAGAGGCAGAACGTTTCCTATGCTGAGGCAGTAAAGAGAATAGAGGATAGCCCAAGGGTGAGGATTCGACTGGGAGCCCTCTAGTGAGTTGGCCTGATCAACTACACTGAGCCGATGGAGCGGAAGTCACAGAAGATGGATGTGGTAGTTGCAGCAGCAGAGAAATATTTGGGTATGAGAGATTTTAATGCAGAATATCTACAATAAGTTTTGAGAGAATAGGTTCCATTCTCCCAGGCTGATGGCCTGGTGTAGGATCGTTTAGGGCCAACGTAGTGGAATGGGGTGGTGGGTATTGGGGGATAGTGTATAGGTGCACGGTTAGATGGTGGTGCAATTTTCTTTCCCCTTTTTTTTGTGACCAAAATGTTCTATCCACACGCCGACCTGTGAAAGGCAGCAATACGCAACACGGCGTCTAGTCTGCCGGAAATGCACACAAAGAAGAAAAAGGCATTATTGCATAACACTGAACATGTTAATTCCCTAACACTGACCGTCTAACAGTGTCAGCACTAAGCACAGTGTTAATTGAACACTAAAAAGTGTGGACCCATATAGACACTGGCCCAGTGTTAAATTTAACACTGGAGAATTTGCTGTGTGGAAAAGGAATCCACTTTGAATATTTCAGATACACCCAAGTGCATCCAGGCATTTGGTAGAGGTATCTTCAGTGATACAATATTTTGCAACAGTTATCATCCTAGCTGTGGAAAAAGGAGCCAGACTACATCAGAGGTCATTATGGCCCATTAGAACATCTCACAACTCAGTAGAGACAGGGGGAACAAACCAGATAGTTGCACAACCTTCCTGTAACTCATTATCCTCTGTTTAAAGGGTATTTAGCGCAACAGGCTAATCTGGTGATGATCGAATGGTCCAATTGGATGCTCCATAGGTTGTGTGTTCAAACACAGTGTAAGCTGTCTACTTTGCTAATTCTAATAATACTGTTGTTGAAACTACAATGAATACACAAACCACCCCTGGGTCCGGAGAAAGGAGAGTTAACTTAATCTCCATGGTTTTCCCCTCAGTGAAATCCGTATCTGTGGGAAAGGAAGGAAGTAAGGAAGACCCCACCCCCTTCTCTGCCCTCGTCTCTCTTCTTTCCCCTTTTCCTCCATCTTTCAGGAGAAAATGCTAATGTCAGTGCTGTATGCATTCTGAGGCTGACCAGACACACACTCAGAGCAGGAAGACTTTTGTTTTAGTTTCTGAAAACAACAACAAGCAGTCTTCTTCCACATTCTGACTTCCTGATATGAGTAGTTGAGATAATACCCATAGCCATTCCTCTTCACTCCAGCTGAGGAGGTAAGGAGGAGAGCCATGTTTATGAATGAGTGAAATCTTATGTACTTTCTGTGGTAGGACAGAGGAAATACCTTCAAGCCAGACACAAAACATTGTTATGACTGTCTACCATTGTATCTCATTCAATAAAAAGCTAAGCAGTGGTCTGACTGTCTATACCGCAGGTTCACAATCACTGTGTGTGTGTGTGTGTGTGTGTGTGTGTGTGTGTGTGTGTGTGTGTGTGTGTGTGTGTGTGTGTGTCTGCATGCGTGCACATTAGAGGTCGACCGATTATTATTTTTCAACGCAGATACCGATATCGATTATTGGAGGACCAAAAAAAGCCGATGCCGATTATTAACCGGCCGATTCTTATTTATTTATTTGTAATAATGACAATTACAACAATACTGAATTAACACTTATTTTAACTTAATATAATACATCAATAAAATACATTTTGCCGCAAATAAATAATGAAACGTTCAATTTGGTTTAAATAATGCAAAAACAAAGTGTTGGAGAAGTAAATGTGCGATATGTGCCATGTAAGAAAGCTAACGTTTAAGTTCCTTGCTCAGAACATGAGAACATATGAAAGCTGGTGGTTCCTTTAACATGAGTCTTCAATATTCCCAGGTAAGACGTTTTAGGTTGTAGTTATTATAGGAATTATAGGACTATTTTCCTCTATACCATTTGTATTTCATTAACCTTTGACTATTGGATGTTCTTATAGGCACTTTAATATTGCCAGTGTAACAGTATAGCTTCCGTCCCTCTCCTTCCTGGGCTCGAACCAGGAACACAACAACAACAGCCACCCTCGAAGCAGCGTTACCCATGTAGAGCAAGTAGCGTTTGAAACGCTATTTGCGGCGCTAGCTAGCCTTTTCACTTCGGTTACACCAGCCTCATCTCGGGAGTTGATAGGCTTGAAGTTATAAACAGCGCATTGCTTGACGCACAACGAAGCGCTGCTGGCAAAACGCACGAAAGTGCTGTTTGAATGAATGTTTACATGCCTGCTTCTGCCTACCAGCGCTCAGTCAGATACTTAGATACTTGTATGCTCAGTCAGATTATACACCAACGCAGGACACGCTAAATAATATCTAGTAATATCATCAACCATGTGTAGTTAACTAGTGATTATGATTGATAGTTTTTTTTATAAGATAAGTTTAATACTAGCTAGCAACTTACTTTGGCTTCTTACTGCATTCGCGTAACAGTCTCCTTGTGGAGTGCTCTTGGACTAGTTAACTGTAAGGTTGCAAGATTGGGTCCCCCGAGCTGACATGGTGACGTTCTGCCCCTGAACGAGGCAGTAACCCACCGTTCCTAGGTCGTCATTGAAAATAAGAACGTGTTCTTAACTGACTTGCCTAGTTAAATAAAGGTGCAAATATATATATATATATATATATATATATATATATATATATATATATATATATATATATATATATATATATATATAAACTTAAAATCGGCCCTATTTAATCGGCCATTCCGATTAATCTGCCGACCTCTAGTGCACATGCACTTCAGGTTATTGCAGCAACATTTTAGGGAGAGGTCTTGGAATGAGGGACTGATTCTCCCATATGCCAGGCATGGGTTGAAGTCAGCCGCTGAGGGTTTTTGGGATAGACTGGGGGTTTGTGGGGTGCATCAATCAGTGGTGGGCAGCTATGAAGGCAATGTTGTGCTATACCACAGAAATGTAGCTGTAAGCTCCAAAGGTTGCTTCAGGACATTAGAGATACCTGACCTATAGGTTAGATATGCATGTCTTGATGACGCGTCTGACACACCTATTTACAGTACACACTTATTTGGACACACTCATAAACACTATACAGACCATTCAGGAAAGTGCCAGTAGGTTAACCTACAGTATCAAAGGTGAGCACACCGCAGTTTCAAAGGCTTCAAGCCAAGTCATGTTTCTGCCCCCATCTGGTGAACAACAGTACTGCTTTCCTAACTCTCAGCTCACCACCATAGGACATGGCAGCAACCTTGTGAGCTATTAAAAGTGATACCAGCCAAAATGGTCTTTCCCACACAGGGAGGAAAAAGTAATGTTGCATTTTCATAGCAAAATCACCATGGAAACAAACCCTTGTGATTGTTCTATTTTCATAGTGTAGATGTTTTGACCAGATCTGTGTCTGATCACAGCTTGTTCCACTGCTTGTCTGTAACAGGGAGAAGGAGAACGGAGTGTAGCTTCTTCATACAGATGGCATGTTACAGTAAAGGGCAGATTTGTACAGAAATACCCTCAAGAATTTCACAGTGAGAGGAACCCTGTTTGTCTTAGCCTTAGGATTTCAGGGAAAGTCCTGTTGCTGGGAGAGAGAAAACATGCTCTCTCTCTCTCCCTCTCTCTGTGTATGTCTCTCTAGCTAGGCCTCTACAGTAATTGAGTTGGAGAGTCCTTCAGAGAATCAGTCTTCCAGCATGTTTAGGGCTATTTTAGGGTTGTCTTGATTTGAGGCATATGGTCAGTCAGCCAGTCAATCGGGCGTGGTCACTGAGAAGTGATGATCAGGCTCTATGTGAACATCCATCCGCAGGTCTGTATGCTTATCTCTGCCAAGGTGATTATGGACATATACAGTTACGTAACTCTCTCGCACTCTCATCCTCTTTCATATAATGACTGTTTATATGGCTGTCAGACCCCCTAGTATCAATCCACTCTTCCCCCGGCCTCAGCCCTCTAATCTGGAGTCTAAACATTACCTCTCTCCTCAGTATAGGGAGTTTCTAAGAAGAGCTTTACTTTCTGAGTAGTGACATTAGACAAACCAATGATGACTTCAGACAAACTAGTGGGGAAGTATTGAACTGGCTGAGCTCTTGGGATTGAGCCTACTGGGAGATGTATGGTCGAATCCCCCCACTTGCATACACACAAAGCTTGTAGATATTTCTACCTCTGGTCCTATCACAGTCCCTTCCTTCTGAACTGACCTTCGCTCTCGCACTCTATGAGCTCTGGTAATTGGTCTCTCCTCCTTTCTCCCTTTTTTAAAACTCTTTCCTCTCATTCTCTTTCCCTTCTCTCATCTGCTGGCACTCTGAGATGCTATCTGTTTGTTTCTAAACAAATACTGGAGCCCATGGGCCCTGTGCAGCATGGCCATGGATTAAACACTCACGCCCACAATTACACACGCATACATACATACATACATACATACATACATACATACATACATACATACATACATACATACATACATACATACATACATACATACATACATACATACATACATACATACATACATACACACACATACATACATACATGCATGCATACATACACACATACATACATACATACACGCATACATACATACATACACACATACACGCATACACACATACATACACACATACATACATACATACATACATACATACATACATACACGCATACATACACTGACAAGCAAACACACGCACATGCAACATTCTACAGGCACGCACATAAGCACCTGCAGGTCTTCTGGCAAAAATATACACAATACAAATCATTTTGGACAGATTTGACAGGGAGACACACAAGCATACAAATGATACACAACCACACTTACACTGACTTGTGAGGTTTATGTTGAGGTGGTTATTGTACCTACACCAGACCCAGGCCATTGGCAGTGTCCGAATATCCCTACTTGGTTCTAAATAGTAGGCATTTTGGGTATATGAAAAAAATAACTGTTTCATAGTATGTGAAATTTAGAAAATGTAGTATGCTTTACATGCTAGGATGTCACACTCATTTTGACTTTCATCTAATAGAATTCTGTACACACTATTGAGTAATAGAATCGTATTCCGAGACCCAGGTGTGTCGCACTGTACCGAAATTAACAAATGATGGGAATCAACGCAATTACGCATTAGATGAGGCATTCTCAGTAGTCTAGTATGCTGTTAATTGTAGCGTACTACATTTGCTTTTACTAAACAATATGTTCTAAAAAGGTATGGAGTACGATTAGTACACAGTATGCAGTTTAAGTAAGTAGTAGGAAAGCCAGATTTTGGCTATGACCATTGTGTACTGGTTACTCAAACTCAATACCTTCCACTCAACACCCAGGAATCTCTCCCCACCACGAAGCATACTGTAGGTTATTTTCTTTTGAAGTCTGTTTGGAATCTGAAATCTGTTTTGGAATCTGTTTAGTGTTTGAGTATGCAACCGTTCTGGGAAAATGGCTTCTCTACAGCCAAGTCAAGACTCATACATCATCCTCACCTCCTACCCTGTACTTTCACAATCATTTCATTCCTCATCCTCTCTGTTCCCATCATTTTCACACTGATTTAATTCTGCTGTCATGGCCTATTGGTCCAGTATGTGAACTAGTGGAGAGAAACCCTCACACATACATACTCACACATGCACAGAGAGATGTTTTATACATTTTACTGCTCTCTGTTATTACTGATAGTCCCCATAGCCCTATAGACTTGGGAATCTAGGTGATAACGCCCTCTTACGATCCCTTTTTCACATAGGACCAGATACTCAACCACCCCACCCACTGGACACACACTGGTTGAACCAACATGGCATAGATGTTGAATTGACGTCTGTGCCCAGTGGACATGTCAGTTCAGTCTGCCTACTATCTCGCCAATCTGGTGTTTTGGTTTAGTGAGATGCAAAACCGACTGAGAAAGAGAGCAAAAAGGGACATCTAAAAATAGGCTACTCTTGCTTTGATATCCTGTTACATCAGCATGTTGTGGTTAGAGAGTGTGTGATAGACATCGCAGAATGGCAGAGTGAGAACATAGACAGGAGATGACACACACACGTGTGGAGACATCACCACATCATGCGTGTCAGTGTGTTCTGGGTTAGAGGGTTGGGGGGTATCTCAGTCATGCAAAGAGCCTGCTGGAATGTTTGATCAGAGAAAGAAGTGTTATCTAACAGGAGGATGGAGGGAAGGAGATGGGGAGGGAGACGGAACAAACAGAAAAGAGAGAGCATTGGAGGCGGAGGGAAACGGAGAGAACAACACATGGACATTGATCACTGAAATCAGTTACATTTGTGAATGTCACAAATGTCAGTTTCAACTCTTCTTGGCTTACAGTATCTAACAATCATGGGGATTTGTCAAAATAATGACCAGTAAAAGGTTATGTACATCTGAAGCCATACTGGTGTGAGCTAGAAGATTTTACCATAACAAGTAACATGTACGTAGATGGTTCATACAGTCGGTAATCTTGCTCTCGCAAGGCAGGCACTCACTCTACCATGTTAATTGACTATTCCTCCAGCACATTAGAAGGACATCTAGTCAAATCTCTATAAAAACAATAGGAAAATTAGGTAACTGGTGTAAAATGGCTAGCTAGTTAGCGGTGCAAGCTAGTTACGTTTTAATCGGTGACGTCACTCGCTCTGCGTTTCCATTGCTTTGCACGGGCTGCGGCTTTTGTGGAGCGATAGGTGACAATTCTTTGTGGGTGACTGTTGTCGATGTGTTCAGAGGGTCCGTGGTTCAAATCCAGATGTGAGCAAGGAGAGGGACGGAAGCAACACTGTTACAAAGTGAGGAAAAGAGAAAGAGCAAGAAAGAAGTTGCGAAAGAGAGAGATTGTATGAAGAAGAGAGGTTGACTTGCTGCAGGCCACACATGTACAGTGAATGCAGGTGGGGCCTGAAGTGACGATGAAGATAGCAGGATGGAGATCCAATCTGGTTTGATTTTTAGAGGGTGACTGATACCCATGTTTACTAGGGTTCTCAGATCAGCAGCAGCAAGTACACATTGATCCACTTAGCCTGGACTTGAGTTGGAGTGGAGGCAGTGTGTGTGTGTGTGTGTGTGTGTGTGTGTGTGTGTGTGTGTGTGTGTGTGTGTGTGTGTGTGTGTGTGTGTGTGTGTGTGTGTGTGTGTGTGTGTGTGAGAGAGCGGGGGGTGAATGGGGAATTGTGAAAGGAAGTGAGGGTAGATGATGGAGATGTTTGTATGTGTGAGAGAGAGAGAGTGGGGGGTGAATGGGGAATTGTGAAAGGAAGTGAGGGTAGATGATGGAGATGTTTGTATGTGTGTGTGTGTGAGAGAGAGAGTGGGGGGTGAATGGGGAATTGTGAAAGGAAGTGAGGGTAGATGATGGAGATGTTTGTATGTGTGTGTGTGTGTGTAAGAGAGAGTGGGGGGTGAATGGGGAATTGTGAAAGGAAGTGAGGGTAGATGATGGAGATGTTTGTATGTGTGTGTGTGTGTGTGTGTAAGAGAGAGTGGGGGGTGAATGGGGAATTGTGAAAGGAAGTGAGGGTAGATGATGGAGATGTTTGTATGTGTGTGAGAGAGAGAGAGTGGGGGGTGAATGGGGAATTGTGAAAGGAAGTGAGGGTAGATGATGGAGATGTTTGTATGTGTGTGTGTGTGTGAGAGAGAGGGGGTTGAATGGGGAATTGTGAAAGGAAGTGAGGGTAGATGATGGAGATGTTTGTATGTGTGTGTGTGAGAGAGAGAGAGTGGGGGGGTGAATGTGGAATTGTGAAAGGAAGTGAGGGTAGATGATGGAGATGTTTGTATGTGTGTGTGTGTGTGAGAGCGAGAGAGTGGGGGGTGAATGTGGAATTGTGAAAGGAAGTGAGGGTAGATGATGGAGATGTTTGTGTGTGTGTGTGTGTGTGAGAGAGAGAGAGTGGGGGGTGAATGTGGAATTGTGAAAGGAAGTGAGGGTAGATGATGGAGATGTTTGTATGTGTGTGTGTGTGTGTGTGTGAGAGAGAGAGAGAGTGGGGGGTGAATGTGGAATTGTGAAAGGAAGTGAGGGTAGATGATGGAGATGTTTGTATGTGTGTGTGTGTGTGTGTGTGAGAGAGTGGGGGGTGAATGTGGAATTGTGAAAGGAAGTGAGGGTAGATGATGGAGATGTTTGTATGTGTGTGTGTGTGTGAGAGAGTGGGGGGTGAATGGGGAATTGTGAAAGGAAGTGAGGGTAGATGATGGAGATGTTTGTATGTGTGTGTGTGTGTGAGAGAGTGGGGGGTGAATGGGGAATTGTGAAAGGAAGTGAGGGTAGATGATGGAGATGTTTGTATGTGTGTGTGTGTGTGAGAGAGAGAGAGTGGGGGGTGAATGGGGAATTGTGAAAGGAAGTGAGGGTAGATGATGGAGATGTTTGTATGTGTGTGTGTGTGTGTGTGTGAGAGAGAGAGAGTGGGGGGTGAATGTGGAATTGTGAAAGGAAGTGAGGGTAGATGATGGAGATGTTTGTATGTGTGTGTGTGTGTGTGTGTGAGAGAGTGGGGGGTGAATGTGGAATTGTGAAAGGAAGTGAGGGTAGATGATGGAGATGTTTGTATGTGTGTGTGTGTGTGAGAGAGTGGGGGGTGAATGGGGAATTGTGAAAGGAAGTGAGGGTAGATGATGGAGATGTTTGTATGTGTGTGTGTGTGTGAGAGAGTGGGGGGTGAATGGGGAATTGTGAAAGGAAGTGAGGGTAGATGATGGAGATGTTTGTATGTGTGTGTGTGTGTGAGAGAGAGAGAGTGGGGGGTGAATGGGGAATTGTGAAAGGAAGTGAGGGTAGATGATGGAGATGTTTGTATGTGTGTGAGAGAGAGAGAGTGGGGGGTGAATGGGGAATTGTGAAAGGAAGTGAGGGTAGATGATGGAGATGTTTGTATGTGTGTGTGTGTGAGAGAGTGGGGGGTGAATGGGGAATTGTGAAAGGAAGTGAGGGTAGATGATGGAGATGTTTGTATGTATGTGTGTGTGTGTGTGTGTGAGAGAGGGGGGTGAATGGGGAATTGTGAAAGGAAGTGAGGGTAGATGATGGAGATGTTTGTATGTGTGTGAGAGAGAGAGAGTGGGGGGTGAATGGGGAATTGTGAAAGGAAGTGAGGGTAGATGATGGAGATGTTTGTATGTGTGTGTGTGTGTGTGTAAGAGAGAGAGAGTGGGGGGTGAATGGGGAATTGTGAAAGGAAGTGAGGGTAGATGATGGAGATGTTTGTATGTGTGTATGTGTATGTGTGTACTGTATGTTTGAATGACTGTACTATATGTTTGTATGTATGTTTCTATATTTTTATTTATTTAACCTTTATTTAACTAGGCAAGTCAGTTAAGAACAAATTCTTATTTACAATGACGGCCTACCCCGGCCAAACCCGGACGACGCTCGGCCAATTGTGCGCCACCCTATGGGACTCCCAATCATGGCCGGATGTGACACAGCCTGGATTCAAACCAGGGACTGTAGTGATGCATCTTGCACTGAGATGTAGTGCCTTAGACTGCTATGCCACTCTGGAGCCCCTTGTATGTATGTGTGTACTGTATGTTTGGGGTTCTATGACTGTGCTCTGTAGGGGTTACTTAGGGTTAGTCACACGTGTATATGTGTGTGTGCTTCTTGGGAGTGTCACTCACATGGCGGTGTGCTCCTTAGCCCTGTCCTCAGTGTTAGCCCAGTCTCAACAGATATACTCCAGCCTGCTCTGCCTGACAGGTCTCTGGCAGCACGCCTCAAACGTGAGTGAAGGAACAGGTGGACAATTTTTTTATTTTTTTATTTCACCTTTATTTAACCAGGTAGGCAAGTTGAGAACAAGTTCTCATTTACAATTGCGACCTGGCCAAGATAAAGCAAAGCAGTTCGACACATACAACGACACAGAGTTACACATGGAGTAAAACAAACATAGTCAATAATACAGTAGAAACAAGTCTATATACAATGTGAGCAAATGAGGTGAGATAAGGGAGGTAAAGGCAAAAAAAGGCCATGGTGGCAAAGTAAATACAATATAGCAAGTAAAACACTGGAATGGTAGATTTGTTTGGGCTAAATTATAGGTGGGCAATGTACAGGTGCAGTAATCTGTGAGCTGCTCTGACAGTTGGTGCTTAAAGCTAGTGAGGGAGATAAGTGTTTCCAGTTTCAGAGATTTTTGTAGTTCGTTCCAGTCATTGGCAGCAGAGAACTGGAAGGAGAGGCGGCCAAAGAAATAATTGGTTTTGGGGGTGACTAGAGAGATATACCTGCTGGAGCGTGTGCTACAGGTGGGAGATGCTATGGTGACCAGCGAGCTGAGATAAGGGGGGACTTTACCTAGCAGGGTCTTGTAGATGACATGGAGCCAGTGGGTTTGGCGACGAGTATGAAGCGAGGGCCAGCCAACGAGAGCGTACAGGTCGCAATGGTGGGTAGAATATGGGGCTTTGGTGACAAAACGGATTGCACTGTGATAGACTGCATCCAATTTGTTGAGTAGGGTATTGGAGGCTATTTTGTAAATGACATCGCCGAAGTCGAGGATTGGTAGGATGGTCAGTTTTACAAGGGTATGTTTGGCAGCATGAGTGAAGGATGTTTTGTTGCGAAATAGGAAGCCAATTCTAGATTTAACTTTGGATGGGAGATGTTTGATGTGGGTCTGGAAGGAGAGTTTACAGTCTAACCAGACACCTAGGTATTTGTAGTTGTCAGAGCCGTCCAGAGTAGTGATGTTGGACAGGCGGGCAGGTGCAGGCAGAGATCGGTTGAAGAGCATGCATTTAGTTTGACTTGTATTTAAGAGCAATTGGAGGCCACGGAAGGAGAGTTGTATGGCATTAGAGCTTGCCTGGAGGTTAGGTAACACAGTGTCCAAAGAAGGGCCAGAAGTATACAGAATGGCGTCGTCTGCGTAGAGGTGGATCAGAGACTCACCAGCAGCTAGAGCGACATCATTGATGTATACAGAGAAGAGAGTCGGTCCAAGAATTGAACCCTGTGGCACCCCCATAGAGACTGCCAGAGGTCCGGACAGCAGACCCTCCGATTTGACACACTGAACTCTATCAGAGAAGTAGTTGGTGAACCAGGCGAGGCAATCATTTGAGAAACCAAGGCTGCCGATGAGGATGTGGTGATTGACAGAGTCAAAAGCCTTGGCCAGATCAATGAATAAGGCTGCACAGTAATGTTTCTTATCGATGGTGGTTAAGATATCGTTTAGGACCTTGAGCGTGGCTGAGGTGCACCCATGACCAGCTCTGAAACCAGATTGCATAGCAGAGAAGGTATGGTGAGATTCGAAATTGTCGGTAATCTGTTTGTTGACTTGGCTTTCGAAGACCTTAGAAAGGCAGGGTAGGATAGATATAGGTCTGTAGCAGTTTGGGTCAAGAGTGTCCCCCCCTTTGAAGAGGGGGATGACCGCAGCTGCTTTCCAATCTTTGGGAATCTCAGACGACACGAAAAAGGTTGAACAGGCTAGTAATAGGGGTGGCAACAATTTCGGCAGATAAATTTAGAAAGAAAGGGTCCAGATTGTTTAGCCTGGCTGATTTGTAGGGGTTCAGATTTTGCAGCTCTTTCAGAACATCAGCTGACTGGATTTGGGAGAAGGAGAAATGGGGAAGGCTTGGGCGAGTTGCTGTGGGGGGTGCAGTGCTGTTGACCGGGGTAGGAGTAGCCAGGTGGAAAGCATGGCCAGCCGTAGAAAAATGCTTATTGAAATTCTCAATTATAGTGGATTTATCAGTGGTGACAGTGTTTCCTATCTTCAGTGCAGTGGGCAGCTGGGAGGAGGTGTTCTTATTCTCCATGGGCTTTACAGTGTCCCAGAACTTTGAGTTTGTGTTGCAGGAAGCAAATTTCTGCTTGAAAAAGCTAGCCTTGGCTTTTCTAACTGCCTGTGTATAATGGTTTCTAGCTTCCCTGAACAGCTGCATATCACGGGGGCTGTTCGATGCTAATGCAGAACGCCATAGGATGTTTTTGTGTTGGTTAAGGGCAGTCAGGTCTGGGGAGAACCAAGGGCTATATCTGTTCCTGGTTCTAAATTTCTTGAATGGGGCATGTTTATTTAAGATGGTTAGGAAGGCATTTAAAAAAAAAAAAACAGGCATCCTCTACTGACGGGATGAGATCAATATCCTTCCAGGATACCCCGGCCAGGTCGATTAGAAAGGCCTGCTCGCTGAAGTGTTTCAGGGAGCATTTGACAGTGATGAGTGGAGGTCGTTTGACCCATTACGGATGCAGGCAATGAGGCAGTGATCGCTGAGATCTTGGTTGAAGACAGCAGAGGTGTATTTAGAGGGCAAGTTGGTTAGGATGATATCTATGAGGGTTCCTGTGTTTAACGCTTTGTGGTTGTACCTGGTAGGTTCCTTGATAATTTGTGTGAGATTGAGGGCATCAAGCTTAGATTGTAGGAAGGCTGGGGTGTTAAGCATGTTCCAGTTTAGGTTGCCTAGCAGCACGAGCTCTGAAGATAGATGGGGGGCAATCAGTTCACATATGGTGTCCAGAGCACAGCTGGGGGCAGAGGGTGGTCTATAGCAGGCGGCAACGGTGAGAGACTTGTTTTTAGAGAGGTGGATTTTTAAAAGTAGAAGTTCAAATTGTTTGGGTACAGACCTGGATAGTAGGACAGAACTCTGCAGGCTATCTTTGCAGTAGATTGCAACACCGCCCCCTTTGGCAGTTCTATCTTGTCTGAAAATGTTGTCGTTTGGGATGAAAATGTCAGAATTTTTGGTGGTCTTCCTAAGCCAGGATTCAGACACAGCTAGAACATCCGGGTTGGCAGAGTGTGCTAAAGCAGTGAATAAAACAAAGGGAGGAGGCTTCTAATGTTAACATGCATGAAACCAAGGCTATTACGGTTACAGAAGTCGTCAAAAGAGAGCGCCTGGGGAATAGGAGTGGAGCTAGGCACTGCAGGGCCTGGATTCACCTCTACATCGCCAGAGGAGGGAGTAGGATAAGAGTACGGCTAAAAGCAATAAGAATTGGTCGTCTTGAACGTCTGGAACAGAGAGTAAAAGGAGGTTTCTGGGGGCGATAAAATAGCTTCAAGGTATAATGTACAGACAAAGGTATGGTAGGTTGTGAATACAGTAGAGGTAACCCTAGGTATTGAGTGATGATGAGAGAGATATTGTCTCTAGAAACGGAGGGAAGAGAGCAGAGATGGGGTACAGGCCAGTTCCCTGGCGAGAGTAAGAGGGAGAGAGGGCTGAGAGAGTAGTGAGGCCAGCTGGTAAACTGTCATGTGGGTAACTGCCTGGGAGGGTTGCTGCAGGAGAGCTGCCCCAAAGCTGCAAAGCAAATGACAACAGTTACCACCACTATTGCCTTTCTTATCATTTGATCTGATCAAATGAATGATTCTGGTTTATGTTGTTGGTGTGTGTGTTTATGTTAGTGTCAGTGTTCCCACTGGCAGGAGAGCTAAATGCTGTATAATAATGCAGAGGGCGTTGGGGTGATCAGATGGGGGGATTATGGGGGTGATCAGATGGGGGGATTATGTTGCCCTCTAGTGGTGTAAAATGGTCTCAGTCTATTGATCACTAATGCCGTTGACTATAAAGTAGATTGATTGCTAATTTCTCTCTCTCTCTCTCTCTCTCTCTCTCTCTCTCTCTCTCTCTAGGGGTGTTCTGGGTCATCGTGCGGAGGAAAATGTGACTGCAGTGGAGTAAAAGGAGAAAAGGTAAGCATTCTGTCCATCACTCGGCATGGTAGCCTAGTGGTTAAGGCGTTGGACTAGTAACCGGAAGGTTGCAAGTTCAAACCCCTGAGCTGACAAGGTACAAATCTGTCGTTCTGCCCCTGAACAGGCAGTTAACCCACTGTTCCTAGGCCGTCATTGAATAGAAGAATTTGTTCTTAACTGACTTGCCTAGTTAAATAAAGGAAAAATAAACTCCATTGTCTACCAGTTTCACATTGCTCTCTCACGCTCTTGTTTTCTTCACACCATATCTTTCACCTACTCACTCATCCTGAGATTCCCACCTACAAACTACAGATTCCACAATCCCTGTTAGGCACAAAGTGGCGAAAGGGACGTTTCTTATGGTACAGTATGCATACATTTTTGGATGTCCGTCATCCATTTCGTATGATATGTTACGAATTACACTTAGCTAGGTGGCTAACCTCAGCTAGGTGGCTAACCTCAGCTAGGTGGCTAACCTCAGCGAGGCTAGTAGTCACGGGTTAGGGTTAGAGGAAGGGTTAGCTAACATGCTAAGTAGTTGCAAAGTAGCAAGTAGTTCAAGTTAAAATGCAAAAAATTTCAACATGCAACTTTTTGGGTTCCTAGATGTTTGCGTTCTCACCATGTCATAGGCCACCATCCTCCCGACCTACTTAATTCCTTTAGTTTTTGGCATAAGCAACCTCCTGCCTTATGTAACCATACCAAACGTAACATATTATACTAATTTGTGTGTCACAGCTGTACATTTACTATGTTAGGTATAGTCTGAGTCGAGGCAGGTCAGTCTAGTCCTTGGTGGAAAACGGCGAAACGGAAGACCGACACGGAGCAGGAATCAGGCGGAATTAGAGCATGTCCAGACACACAGCTGGGCTGAGGCCGCATTCCCACCGGACCGAACAATCTCCCACTCGCTTTTGAAAGAGTACACACTGTTACAGTACATCCAGCAATCAGTGGTTTAAAATTGTGGTTAGAAGTCTACACACTGCCTGTCTTATCTCAAAGTAACAATGACACACTCAGTTCCATCTCCACCCTCTCAGGGATAAAAAAAAAACTATTATGTAGCTGTTACTGCATGTATTGACTCACATTAGAGCCTAGCAACAGTGTCTTATCTACCCTGCATGTGTAGCCTTAAGCTCTCAAGATGACTCACTGTTTTAGAAACAGTAGCCACACAGACATACCACAGAGGAGCTGTGTGTTCTCTGGACCCAGGCCTTTACTGACTGTCTGACAGACTGCGCCTGGTGAAGTCATACCTCATGTCTGTCTGTCTGTTGAAAGGTGTTGAAGCCTGGCAAACCAACCGCTGTTTTAATTCTCCCTGCATAGTTTCGCTGTGATGATGTGACTTCCTGCCGCCCACGATCGGAGTTCTCTTCCCTTGGCGACTGGCCCGTGTCCTGGTTCTCATGGCCCAGAATTTAATGTTCAACTTCAAACCCCGTGTGAGCTTTAGAAATGGAGGGAGATGGGAGGGGGATGGAAAGAGAAAGGCAGGAGGTCAAGAGAGTAAGACAGTCAGAAACACACACAGAAAAAAGGGCTCTAAAAAACACTGCTTTTCCACTCCTCACCCACCTCTTCTAGATCCCTCTCTCTCACTCTTGGCAGCAGAAAATGTACTTTTAACAAAAATATATATGCAACAATTTAAAAGATATAAGGAAATAAGTCAATTAAAATAAATTCATGAGGCCCTAATCTATGGATTTCATATCACTGGGAATACAGATATGTATCTGTTAGTCACAGATACCTTAAAAAATAGGTAGGGGCGTGGATCCGAAAACCAGTCACTACCTCGTGTGACTAACATGTGCCGTGCTGCATGAGGCACATCTCCTTCACATAGAGTTGATCAGGCTGTTGATTGTAGCCTGTGTAATGTTGTCCCACTCCTCTTCAATGGCTGTGCGAAGTTGCTGGTTATTGGCGGGAACTGGAACACACTGTCATACACGTCGATCCAGAGCATCCTTAACATGCTCAATCGGTGGAAAATCTGGTCACTATACAGGCCATGGAAGAACTGGGACATTTTCAGCTTCCAGGAATTGTGTACATATCCTTGCAACATGGGGCCATGCATTGCCATGCTGACACACGAGGTGATGGCAGAGGACGAATGGCACGACAATGGGACTCAGGATCTCGTCACGGTATTGCTCTGCATTCAAAATGCCATTGTGTTTGGTGTCCGTAGCTTATGCCTGTCCATACCATAAACCCTACTGCCACCATGGTGCACTGTGTTCACAGCGTTGACATCAGCAAACTGCTCGCCCGCATGACGCCATACACCCATGGTCTGCGGTTGTAAGGCCGGTTGGGCGTACTGCTAAATAATCTAAAAGGACGTTGGAAGCGGCTTATAGTAGAGAAATGAAAATGTAATTTATCTAGCAACAGCTCTGGTGGACATTCCCGCAGTCAGCATTCCAATTGCACGCGCCATCAAAACTTGAGATATCTGTGGCGTTGTGTGATGATAAAAGCTTTTAGTGTGTATGGATAATTTCAGGGATCTTTTATTTCAGCTCATGAAACATGGGACCAACGCGTTTATATTTTTGTTCAGTGTTCAATGGGTGAGGGCAGACTACATGGCCCCATAAAAGAACAGTAGCTTCATCTAGTGGCAGATAGAAGGAACACATGAAGCAATCACTACTGACAAGCTGCTGCTGTCTCATCAATCCCCTTCATATATTTTTCTAATCATAATTTGTTTAACTCCACTTGCTTGTAGGCACAGATCTAGGATCAGCTTACCTTACTTAAACCCTAAACTCAACCATGATTCTGAAAAACATAGATCAGCATCTATACGGTTAACTTCATTCCAATCTGTTCAACCTGCTTTATGTGTCCTGTAGGGTGAGCGGGGGTTTCCTGGTCTCCAAGGCAACATGGGGTTCCCGGGCATGCAGGGCAACGAGGGGCCCGCCGGGCCGATGGGCCCTAAGGTGAGTGTCAGCTCCAGACCAGATCAGAGTTTCCCCAACCCACCAGGAGACCGTACTTGGGACAGTATAATGTGATTTACTATGCTTATATTACATGCATGTATAACACATACGCATTCATCATTTTATTTACAAAAAAAATGTGTTATGTCACTTCTATGTTGTCTTAATGTCACATCCATGTCACTTGTCTCTTCGCAGGGAGAATATGGCGAGTCTGGAACTCCTGGAATGAAAGGAACACGTGTATGTACACTAACGCTATCAGAGCAGACCTCTCCTAGTCTGGAAACCAGTTTTTACTTTCTTACAGCATTTTGGCTTTTGTCTGGACTACCTTGAACAGCGTATAACTTCATATTACTGGATTTATGAGATTCTGCCTTCTTATTGGAATGCAATTACTTGTATTCAAAGTAATCTGCTAAATGGTTCAAATATAAATACTGTGTTATGATGTCTTGCAGGGATCTAATGGTTTGTCAGGCTTCCCAGGAAATCCAGGGCTACCGGTACGTTCTGTTAATTCCTGTAAACCATAACTTCACATGCAAGTAGTTTTGACTGTTTAGGCCATGTGTCCTATCTCACAAATGTCTTACCTGTCCTTGTGTGTCTTGCCTCTCCCCCACAGGGTATCCCCGGACAAGACGGCCCCCCTGGATCGTCAGGTATCCCAGGGTGCAACGGAACAAAGGTGAGTCATTTGTTTGGTATCAACTCTCTGCTGTTACACACCTGTGTAGAAACTGACTTAATAATTCCTGTTATTTATGCACTTCTACCTAACCATGCTGTCTCAACCCTGTCTTCAGTGTGAACTGATGTCTCTTGTCTGTGTTCCAGGGAGATCGAGGGACAGATGGACAGCCTGGGTTCCCTGGTCTACAGGGTCCTCCTGTAAGTGCTCTGCCCCATCAACATTACCAACATGGTCACAGTGTTTACTTCAACGCTGCCACAGACTTCACCTTAGACCAGTATTTCATACTAGACCTAAATCAATTAACGGAATAAAAGGCACTAGACTGAAAGATGTTATAATAAGCTCTTAATAAAATGTGTTTATCATTCAATCGGGCGAGATTTACAACTCTATCTCTCTCCTCAGGGTATCCCTGGGCTAATGGGAATGAAAGTAAGTTCAAACCGAGGACTTTTACATCCTAAATAAAGTATGTACATTTCAGTGTTAAAAGGTATGGAAGCATCATAAGACATCTACTAAAACATTGTTGATGGGCCCTGTGTGTAGTGTATCAGTCTCTAACCTGTCTCTGTCTGTCTCTCTCAGGGAGACCCAGGTGGTGTTTTAGGAATCATCCCACTGAAAGGAGATAAAGGATTCCCTGGAACACCTGGTTTACCGGTACGTACAGTGCCTTCAGAAAGTTTTCAGACCCCTTGACCTTTTCCACATATTGTTAAGTTACAGGCTTAATCTAAAATGTATTAGATTGTTTTTCCCCTTATCAATCTACACACAATAGCCCATAATGACAAAGCAAAAACAGGATTTTATACATTTTTGGTAATTTATAAAAAATCTAAAACTGAAATATCACATCTACATAAGTATTCAGACCCTTTACTCAGTACTTTGTTGAAGCACCTTTGCAATCAATTACAGCATCAAGTCTTATTGAGTATGACTCTACAAGCTTGGCACACCTGTATTTGGGGAGTTTCTCCCATTTTCCTCTGCAGATCCTCTCAAGCTCTGTCAGGTTGGATGGGGAGTGTTGCTGAAAAGCTATATTCAGATCTCTCCAAGAGATGTTTGATCATGTTCAAGTCCGGGCTCTGGCTGGGCCACTCAAGGACATTCAGAGACTTGTCCCGAAGCCACTCCTGGGTTGTCTTGGATGTGTGCTTAGGCTCATTGTACTGTTGGAAGGCGAACCTTCGCTCCAGTCTGATGTCCTGAGCGCTCTGGAGCAGGTTTTCATCAAGGATCTCTCTCTACTTTGCTCTGTTCATCTTTGCCTTGATCCTGAATCGTCTCCCAGTCCCTCCCACTGAAAAACATCCCCACAGCATTATGCTGCCACCACCGCGCTTCACCATGGGGATGGTGCCAGGATTCCTTGAAGTGACGCTTGGCATTCAGGACAAAGAGTTCAATCTTTGTTTCATCAGACCAGAGAATCTTGTTTCTCATGGTCTGAGAGTCATTAGGTGCCTTTTGACAAACTCCAAGCTGGCTGTCATTTGCCTTTTACTGAGGAGTGTCTTCCGTCTGGCCACTCTGAGCTCTGTCAGACTGACCATCGGGTTCTTGGTCACCTCTCTGACCAAGCGCCTTCTCCCTCGATTGCTCAGTTTAGCTGGGAGGCGGGCTCTAGGAAGAGTCTTGGTGGTTCCAAACTTGTGTTCTTGGGAACCTTCAGTAATGCAGAAATGTTTTGGTACCCAAGTTGCAGAAACATTGCAAGGATGATCAATGGAAACAGGATGCACCTGAGCTCAGATTCAAGTCTCATAGCAATGGGTCTGAATACTTATGTAAATAAGGTATTTCTGTCTTTTATAATTAATAAATGTGCAAAAATTTCTAAAAACCTGTTTTCGCTTTGTCATAATGGGGTTTTGTGTGTAGATTGCTGAGGATTTGTATTTATTTAGTCTATTTTAGAATAATGCTGTAACGTAACAAAATGTAGAATAAGTCAAGGGGTCTGAGTACTTCCCGAAGGCACTGTATGTGTGTGCGTGCTTGTGATTGTTTGTGTGCGCGCGTGCCTGACAACAACTTACTTATACAGAATATTCATCCTTTCTTTCCTACAGGGACCTAATGGCCCCTCAGGACCCGAAGGCCCCCCAGGAAACCAGGGATCAGACGGACCCAGAGTGAGCGACCACTCTAACACTGGGCCAACACAGGATCACTTAGACTTAAATGATACCCAATTCTATGATATCTTATTCTCACTACTTTTGTGAAGAATGTTAACATTTAGGATCATATTGTCTTTAGAACACAGACTATATTCCTCTTTCCCTTTAGGGTTTCCCTGGCATACCTGGCCCCCCAGGAGAAAAGGTAGGCTTGTTGTCAATTATCTTCTAATAATAGGCCAAAGTTTCCACCTATTGTACTCTATATTGTTGTTCATCCAATCACATTGCTCTCATTTGTGATGTTCAGTAAGTTGTCTCAGTAATGACGTTGGCCTTCTCTCCAGGGTGACCGGCTGTCATTCCAGAGTGAGAAGGGAGACAAGGTGAAACACGCACACGTTCATGTTCATAACATCTTTATAAAGAGTTAATAAGCAATTATTTAGCCATAATAAATCAGTTGTAAACAGTTCTAAGATCCTTCCTTCACCATTGAGGGACTTGATTTGGTCCCTATCTCCCTTCACCTCCTCTTCTTCCAGGACAAAGCCCTCTGCCTATCCACTCTATATAGTTTTCTTTGTTCCCGTTTCTGATCCGTACCCTTGGTATTTCCCTCTCCTGATAGGGTGCACAAGGGCTCCGTGGTCCCCCTGGCCCCCCTGGACTCCCGTCACAGGAAGCGGGAGGAAATACCATTACTCATTTCCTCCCTGGACCACCGGTACCCAGCTCTTTATAATCAATTATAATAATGGAAGATGACGACTTACTTTGACCTAAGCCCTTGAATCCTTCATGGAGCATAGGCCACTGACAAATGTCCTCCATCTCATTCTGTTAACACATCTATGGGTATCAATGAATGGGTGGATGGATGGATGAATGGTTTGATGAATGGATGAAGGGAAAGTAGGTCTGTCTCCTTACTAAAGGTGTTTGTATCTGTCCTTCAGGGTCAGAGAGGCGAGACAGGAGACAGAGGAGACAAAGTGAGTGTTTTAGTATTTTTCAACTTGTTCTTACATGAAATGACATTACAGTACATGAAGTAAATATTTTGATGGCCACTATGAGTAACATTGATGTAATTTCCATTTTTGTCTGCAGGGTTCTTGCATTCCCCATCTAAACGGGGTCAAGGGTGAACAAGGCCCACCAGGACCAAGGGTGAGTGAAGATGATCACATTTCAATATTTTATTGAAGAAAAACAACATTATTTGCTTTCATGGAAGAACTGAGTTTCTGTGTCTTGGATTTCAGGGAAAACCTGGCAAAGATGGCGACAATGGATTTAAGGTATAGAGTCATACACGTATACACCTAGTCTCTCACTCCACCCTCTTGTATTTCTCTCTCTCATTATGTCTGTCACTGTCCTTCTCTCGCTCTCTCTTGGGGTTTTGTCTCAGTAGTTCAGTTGTTTGATGTCTTTGTCCTGATCATTGTGATGTGCCTGTTGTCATACAGGGAGAGAGAGGCTTCCCTGGTGGCCCTGGATACCATGGAACACCGGTAACTACGCAACCATTTATACTGTACCCGTCAAAACCTGTACACACCTGTCATATACTTATTAGAAATGATCTCTGATTTACCTTTCAGTTCTGAGGCTAATAAAATGGACATCTCTCTGTGTTCTAGGGTGAAAAAGGAGAGAAAGGACCTCCAGCATATGTAAGTACTGTCTCTGCATACTGTATACCAGTGGTTCCCAAACATGTTTGGCCCACGACCCCATTTTGATATCTGAAAATGATCATGACCCCACCCATGTGAAAACAAATGATGTAATTAACAGCCCATGTTTACTTTTTTAATTAGGGCTATGGCAGTCAATTGTAAAACATTCTAACAGTATTTCTGATCTGAGGAACTGATTGTCTTCTTAACTCACCATCATATACTTTGAAGGTGGGGCTATGACAGTCAATTGCATATTAGTCTGACATAATTTATCTCACCACCACTAATGAGATGAGTGTGCATGTGCATGTCGCATCTGAGCTTCTCAAGGTCAGGGGGCGTGGTCGCACCTCATCTCTCCTGTCACATCCAACCTGGATCGCTATTTGTTTTTAATGCAGACGAGACCACTGAATCAGCGTACCATGAGTTTTAATGCACTCATCTGTAGAATGTTGTTGTATTTCCCCTGCATGCTTGCATTCAGTTCGTTCAGTATCCCAAATACTGTATGTCGTTGCATAGGCAAAGATACACATTTTATTGTCATTACACAGAAAGTCAATTTTTTTCACATCCATTGCGAATGACTACAGTTCCTCTCTCAATTTGAAAAATCTTTCCAACACTCTCCCTCGATAACCATCAAGACTCAATATGAAATAGAACATTGTCATTCTCTGATCCCATATCTCCATATAGTGGGTGTATCATACAATGCATCCATATGGTAGATGGAGCCCCATCTTTGCAAAAGCTCACCACTCTATCCCATGAAATCAGTTTTTCGTCACTATAGCACTCTGCGTCTCGGCCCACACAGCTAGCATCCATTTGGAGAGCATATGGTGGGGATTTTGAGTCATTCAGTCAGTTTCCTCTTGATTGCTAGCATCAATTTTTAGTTTCACAGTGTTATCTTGCAAATCTATTGATGTGAGTTTCTGTTCCTCTACCCCCCACACACACATTGTTTTCACCATATCAATAGCAGCCGGTATATCAAAATATCTTCAATAGTGTGTGGTTTCATAGCATTGCAGGCTTAGCCATTCACTGTGGTAATGATTCAAGGGCAATGGTCAAGTGCTGCACTTTCCCACAATATAAGGGTGCTGTCTCATTGAATTTTTACTTTTAGATTTGAATCATTTTCATTTTCATATCAGGCAACCCCTAGTTTAGGAAGCTCTGCTCTGTTCGCTTTCTCTGTAAACGTGCTTAATGGTTTCAGCACCTCTATCTAACGTTGGTATATTTAGGTGCAATTCCCTTTTTCTACCACCAGATGTCACCATACAATCTTTGAAAGTGAAATGAGACCAACAGAGTGCTGAGCATCAGCATTATTCGTAAATAGTGTCGTAATATATGAGTCTGGTATGCAGGGTGATGGACATGTTATATTTGTATACATTTTTGTTTTCTGTGATTTTAAGGTTGATAGTGCTCCTGGCTCTCCCGGCCCCCCTGGTCTCCCGGGCTTACAAGGAGAAAGAGGTACAGTGCACCCCACCACCACCTTTTATAAATCTACACTGTTTATGTTATCACACCAGCATCCATAGAAGAATGCACACTAAGGTTCTATGTACCACCAACTGTCAATTTTTCCTCTGTCTGAAAGGTTTCCCTGGTCTTCAAGGAGACCTTGGTCCACCAGGTAAGAGAACAAAAACACACCCATCAAGTGATCAGTGCATTCTTTGAAACTTGGTCATATTTTACATCCTCTCTGTCATGTAGTGTGTTAGTTGACATCCTCAAACCTCACTGTGTGCCTCCTCTGTGGTGTATCTTAGGCAGTCTTATTGAAGGACCTCCCGGAGAGAAGGGCCAACCAGGAGAGATTGGTCAGAAGGGAGACAGGGGTGCAGATGGGGACTCTCTCACAGGAAAGCCTGGACAAGATGGATCCGTCGGACCCCCTGGTCCTCCCGGACCTCCTGGTAGGTACACTTTACACATGCATAGTGTGACCTTTGTCATTCTGGAGTCATGTAGCTGATTTATACATATAGCGCCGGAGTCTTTTAAGTGCCTCAGTGTTACCTGAGATGTCTCTCACTTTTACCACCTCTCTCTGTATGTGTATGTGTGTGTGTGTTGTGCTTTCTGTATAGGTGATGAGCCATGTGATCCAGCCCTTGAGAAGGGACCACCCGGACCCCCCGGCCCACCAGGACTACAGGGGGAGTTGGGACAGAAAGGTAAGGAGAGGAGATGGTGAGACTTGGTCATTTCATATAGTGCAGTTGAGAAGTTGACTTTGTTAGCGAGTCATCTCATCCCACGCCGTCACCTACCTGTTATTTCTATACTGTAAACTTGTATTGCGTTGTACCTTCAGGTGATCAGGGAGACACGTGTGTGCAGTGTGAAGCCTTCGGGCCCCCTGGACTCCCTGGTCCACAGGGGCCTAAAGGACTGCAAGGTGAGGTGACCCACACTATTGAATGAATCATAAATTGAGATTACATGTACAGCATTGAAACCTTTTGGTGCCATTGATTTCAACAAGTGATTGGCGCTAAGATTGAGTTCCACATCTTCAGCCTGTATCTCAGGTTAAGATCCTGACCCTAGGGCCTATATTATTCCGCCTCCGCACTCTTTCCTATGAGATGGTGTTGATGTGTTTGATTGAGAGGTGTGGTTCGTCTCCTGTAGGATATCCTGGAGCAGCAGGCACTAAAGGAGACACGGGCCTGCCTGGACCTACTGGGCCTGATGGAAGCCCCGTGAGTTATCTTCATCACATTACTCATTCCTCTAATAGAACATGATGAAGACCATTACGGTGGAAATGTTGCGTCACTATAGCTCCATGAAGATCAAGATCCTTATTTGTGTGTAACAAGTAGTCAGAGGACGTTCACATTTCAAGTTTTATTAGTCGTATGTAAAATGAAATGCTGACTTCCAGGTACCTTCTCGACAATGCAACAGCAATTAGAAATAATAAAAGACAAGAATATGAACATAAAGTAAATGGCTGAGTAGAATAGACTACATTTTTTAGCATAAGTATAATACAGGAAGGCACAATTTATAGTGCAATATTGACACGTCATTGCTATGTATGTTTGTCTAGTAGTTTTCTAATAAAATAGATTGTTGATTGATCCTGCTGTCTCCTCTCCTCAGGGTAATTACGGTACTCCTGGGTTGATCGGGGCTCCAGGAGCCCATGGTGAGCCTGGCGATATCTACGTGGCTTCAGGGCTGAAGGGTGACAAAGGAGGGTCTGGCTTCGTGGGCACACGAGGACTGCCAGGTGTGGATGGACTGCCAGGGAAAGCTGGACTACCAGGCCTGCCCGGACCCAAAGGAGAACCTGTAAGTGTGTGCACACATGCGTGCGTGTGTTTCAGCCATCACTTTAAAGCTTGCAGCATCTACGCGCATGCAGTGATGTAGTCACTCATCCCTCTCTATCTCTGATCTCTGCCTACAGGCCCAAAATGGCATCAAGGGGGACCGTGGTCTGGATGGGGAACATGGGATCACTGGACCCCCGGGAGAGAGGGGTCCTCCTGGTGTACCAGGTCTTGGCCGACAGGGGGAGCCTGGAGAGAAGGGTACATCTGGCCAAGGAGGCCGACCTGGAATCCCTGGACAACCAGGTGGGTGTGCAGCTGCAGATGAAGCTATAGATGCAGCTTCATACATACATACATACAATACATACATACATACATACATACATACATTCAGGTATAAGGAGCCTATTACCATGTGTATCTACTCTCTCCCTACGTGTCAGGAGTGAAAGGTGAACCAGGAAAAGGTGTGAGTTCACCTGGACCCCAGGGCACCCCTGGACCTCGAGGAGAATCTGGCATACGTGGACTACAAGGTGAGGATCAGCTTTGTGTTGATATGTATTGGTATAGCTTGTGGTAGGCTATGGCCCTGTACAGCTCATCATGAACATCTTCTCCATCCTTACCCAGGTGACCGAGGACCTCATGGAGACCCAGGAATTCCAGGATTCCCAGGACAGAAAGGTGACACAGGTGCACCTGGCATGGGATTCTCAGGACCACCTGGACCTAAAGGATATTCTGGAGCTCCAGGAGCCACTGGGTTGCCAGGAGAGCCTGGAAGACCTGGACAGGATGGTTTCTCTGGAATATCAGGCACACCTGGTCCAAAGGTGGGTGTTTTATATGTGTGTCTTTGCTTCACTTCCTGTTGTTTCAAACTCCACAACCAACCAATCTTCTACTGTCCTCTCTAGGGTGAGCCAGGTAGGGGTCTACCTGGACCTAAAGGTGCTCAGGGTCCTGCCGGAGTGACAGGTTTCCCTGGAGAGAAAGGCAACCTTGGTCTACCTGGTATTCCCGGACAAGAGGGACACACAGGACCACCTGGAGCTCAGGGCATCAAAGGTGACCACGGCCCCCCTGGTCAGCATGGTGGCACAGGACCCCCTGGACCCCCTGGAGCAGGAGAACCTGGTGCCCCTGGACCCATGGGACCCCCTGGAGAGTCAGGCCTCTTCGGTCATGATGGTGTGAAGGGTGATAAGGGTTTGCCTGGCTCTCCTGGTCTGGACATGCCCGGCCCTCAGGGAGAGAAGGGAGACTCAGGATTACCTGGACTTTCTGGTTCCAAAGGGTTTCCAGGACGACCAGGCCCCGCCGGCAGAGATGGATTCCCTGGGGGGGCAGGTGAGACTGACATGACTCAGAACAGTGTAGGAGGTCTGGTGTAACTGAAGGACATTGACACTTGTTGACTGGACAAGTCTGTGTTGATTGCTGTTGAATTGAAAGAGCATTTGGTGAAATTGAGAAGCTTTGACCTTCAATACTCAGATCTTTTTCCATTCCATTTTCATTTATTTGTTGATGTGTGTGTTTCCCAGGCCCCAAGGGAGAGATGGGAGTCATGGGAACACCTGGAACACCAGGATATCAGGGTCCTTCTGGGAACCCTGGAAGTCCAGGACTGAGAGGTGAGATAGTAGAACTACAGCCTCTGCACTTCTAGAATACCCATCAGTGTGTTTTACACCACTATACTATTACATCTCTCACAACTCATTTCTTTCTCTCAGGTGACCCTGGTATCTCTGGGCCAAGGGGGGAGTTCGGTGAGAATGGACCCAAAGGAGAGAGGGGAGAGCCAGGTCTCCAGGGCCCTGCCGGCAACATGACTGACGTTGACATGGAGCACATGAAGGGCGAGAAAGGAGACCTCGGGGATCCAGGTATAGAACATGAACATGGCCCATCCTACTGCGCTGTATGTCTGTGTCAGATGATTAGTTCAAATGGTATTTTCAAACCGTCACTGTGAATTGTTTAGTTGTGCTAAATCCCACTTTTTCTCATTAGGTGACCCTGGATACACGGGAGAGAAGGGTTATCCAGGACAGCCTGGAGTACCTGGTATGCCAGGAAAGGATGGAGAGCCCGGTACACCTGGTCAGCCAGGTAAGTCACCTGCGTAGGCTTTGCACCACCCCTCGGTTTATCGGGAATGGTCCAAAATTGTATACTACCTAGTCTGAAAGTATGTATTTGTCTTGCACAATATACAGTATACACTGCCTTCTGAAAGAATTCATGACCCTTGATTTATTCCACATTTTGTTGTGTTACAGCCCAATTGGATGGATTAAATGGATGGATTAAATATATATTTTTCTTACCCATCTACACACAATATCCCATAATGACAAAGTGAAAACATGTTTTTTTACATTTTAGCAAATCTATTAAAAATGAAATACAGAAATATCTCATGTACATACGTTTTCACACCCCTTTGCTATGACAAAATTGAGCTCAGGTGCATCAAATTTCCTTTGATCATCCTTGAGATGTCGCTACAACTTGATTCCACCTGGGGCGAATTAAAATGTTTGGACAGGATTTAGAAAGAAACACACCTGTCTATATAAGGTCACACAGTTGACAGTGCATGTCAGAGCAGAAACTATATCAAGTCCAATAAACTGTCAGTATAGCTGAAAGATAGATGTGTGATTTAGTGTTAGTGTTTAACATTTCCAAGAGCACAGTGGTGTCCATGGAAAAAATATGGTCTCGAACCAGCAACACAACGACAACAGCCACCATCGAAGCAGCGTTACCCATGCAGAGCAAGGGAAACAACCACTCCAAGGCTCAGAGCGAGCGAGTGACATTTGAAATGCTATTAGTGCGCGCTAACTAGCTAGTCATTTCACATCGATTACACCTGCCTCATCTCGGGAGTTGATAGGCTTGAAGTCATAAAAAGCGCAATGCTTGACGCACAACGAAGAGCTGCTGGCGAAACGCACGAAAGTGCTGTTTGAATGAATGTTTACGCGCCTGCTTCTGCCTACCAGCGCTCAGTCAGATACTTAGATACTTGTATGCTCAGTCAGATTATACGCAATGTATGACACGCTAGATAATATCTAGTAATATCATCAACCATGTGTAGTTAACTAGTGATTATGATAGATTTTTAGTTTTTTTATAAGATACGTTTAATGCTAGCTAGCAACTTCCCTTGGCTTACTGCATTCGCGTAACAGGCAGTCAGTCTCCTTGTGGAGTGCAACGAGAGACAGGTGGTTATTGTGTTGGACTAGTTAACTGTAAGGTTGCAAGATTGGATCCCCTGACCTGACAAGATGAAAATCTATAATTCTGCCCCTGAACGAGGCAGTTAACCCACTGTTCCTAGGCCGT